>NC_053435.1:45850200-46150200 GCF_007990345.1 Gossypium hirsutum | reverse complement strand
TTCGGTAGAAACATACTCCTGACATACTTGCCGAACCGTATATATTCTCTTTCATATTCGGTTACAGTCATGCGGCCTTGTCTCAGTTGTAAAAACTCTTTATGATTTTGATCCAAAAACTGTTGACTGATGTATTTCTTTTGAAGCTCGGTCTAAAAGAACTCCTAGGTAACTCTATCTCTCGGCACCATTGACACTAATGTATTCCACCACTAATACGCGATGTCCCTCAACCGTGATATCACACATTTTAAACATTCTACCAGTGTGCAAGAAAGCTTATCAAACACTCGAATCATATTTCCAAGCCAAAACTCAGCTCTCTCAGGATCATCATTAACATTAGCTCTAAATTCTTCAGCCCCGTGCTTACAGATCTTGTCAATTGAAGGCTTATTCAATCTTAAAGAGCTACATGTACTGGTTGAGGATTAAGAGAGGGTGGAGGTTATTGAGCAGCCTAGTTTGTACAAATATATTGAGTGAACCACTCATTCATCATTTCGAAGAAGGCTTCCTTAGCCTCTCCTCCCTGGCTACCCGACACAGGACTAGAATCAGGCAACGTTGTCCCTTAAGCTGGAGCAGGTGCATTACTCTCACCCTCATTAGCTATAGCTCGATTGGGATCCATTTACTATATAAAAACACATTTTCAAAACGTCAGGAGTCATCACACTATCACAGTCTATATATGGCATGTATAGCTAGACTCTCACACACGCTATGTTAGTCCTAGAATCGACTAAACTGTAGCTTTGATACCAATAAATGTAACACCCCTCACCTGTATTCAACGCCGGGATAGGGTTACAGAGCATTACTGGACTTACAACACAATTACACAAACTTTTCACATACATAATATCATTTCATACATTCATCATTCAAACTCAATCAATTTGTCCCTAATCTGAGCCTACGATGCCCTAAACATGCTTTGGGAATGGTTCGAGACTAAACCGATATCTCAAGAAACTCTCATAAAACTTTGAAAAATTTACCTAAAATAAGGGACACAAGCCCGTGTGGACAGGCCGTACGTCTCACACGGCCACCAGACATGCCCGTGTCACAGGCTGTGTGGACATTCGAAATGGGAGCACGTGGCCGTGTCCCAGCCCGTGTCTGACCCTGTGTAACTCTCTGACTTGGGTTACACGGCCAACACACACGCCTATGTGGCTAGCCCGTGTGCCCTAAAAATGGCCATACACACCCGTGTGCCAGGCCGTGTGCTAGACTGTGCCAAACCTGTAGATTATAGTAACAACCCTAACCCGTATCCGTCGTTGAACTAGGGTTAAAGGCTTTACCAGATGAATCGAAACATTTTACGTAGGCCATGTCAAAACAGGGCATACATACTGACTTGTCCACACGGCTACAAGACATGCCCCTGTGCCAGGCCGTGTGAAAATTAGAGAGGCTACTGACTTGGCCACACGGCTGACCACACGCCTCTGTGTCTAGCCCGTGGTCGAAACTGACTTGGCCATACGACCTAGCACACGCCCATGTGTGCGATCGTGTGGTCTGCCCAGGCTCATTTCAAAATCGCCCTCAAGCAACACAGATGAGACACACACCCGTGTCTCTGCCTGTGTGGGCAAAAAAGGCCATTTACAAGGCCAATTTACCATCCATTAAGGGTCCTCCGTACAAGCATCAAAACCACAACATTTTATACCAATCATTTCACAACCAAATCATACATCATTCATGCCATTACATTATCAACAAATTCCATTCTCAATTCACCAACCAAATCATGCCAAATCTAAACCAAAATCATACTAAAGCATATGTTTCAATACTTCAATTTTACATAATTCAATCTCATGACAAAAACTTACCACTTTTTCAAATAAACATATACTAATACTCACCAAAATGACAAGTTTCTATAGCCATTTGAATTGCATCACATATTTCATACCAAGAACTCATCCATATACATAACCATAATCAAGCCAAATCACATGGCTAGATATATACATTACAAAACATAATCAAAGTACTTCTAGCCTATACATGACATACTTCAATATATACATTTTCGAAAGGTACCAAAATAAAGTTTGACAGTGTGGTGACGATCCTCGACGATCCCTGAGCTCCCAGTAGCTATGATATCTATAAAGCAGTTGAAAAACACACAGAGTAAGCTTTCAAAAGCTTAATAAGCCATATAGAAATAAACTTATCATTCAAAACATGAAAGCATTATCAAATTACATATACTTCATGGCCAAATACAATCTTAAACCACATAGTTCATATACATTTCACATATTCCAATTCATTTACACATGTAACATATTTTCTCATACATATAACACATATCATCACTTGTACATATACTTACCTTTTTATTCTCAAACATAGTATACATTTTGAACGTACCTGAATCAGATAGACATCTCATATAATCATTCATTTCTCGGACATAGTCTTACATGTAAATCATAAGTCGATGCCAATTTCCCAGACATGGTCTTACACGAGAACACATATCGGATCCTATGTCATGACATATGTATCCTAATTATTCCTAAGGTTCGTGCGGAACTTTTCGGATGTCAGAACTTTGTCGATACTTTCTCGAATGCCTCATATTTTTCAACTTATATAATCATTCATCATAGTTCACTAGCATATAATCTATAATAATTCAATTCAAAACACATTTATTTGTATATAGACTTACCTCGTACGGATTCGGATAGACGGAATCGGCTACTCTACGACTTTCTACTTTCTCCGATCTTATTTCGTTTTCTTTGGTTATTGATCTAAATCAATTCAAATTTAACTTATTCAAACTCACATTCATTCAAATCAATCCAAAAACACATATTTAGGGAATTTTACAAATTAGCCCTCACATTTTCATAATTTGACATTTTAGTCCTTAATTCACAAAATCACAAAATACACAAAATTTCCTTACACATATGCTTAGCCGAGTTTTTATAGTGTTCATATAAGTCCATATATTTCACTTATTTCACATTTTAGTCCCTCAAAATCTCGTTTTTACAATTTAGTCTAAATTACTCAAATTCATCAAAAATTCAAAGACAAAACATGTTAACCCAATACATATCTTTCATTTTTCATCATTTAACAACACAAAGCTCATAATTTCATTAATATCTCAATTCAAAACCATCAACAAAATAAAAAATTTAGACATGAGCTTTATAGAATATCAAGCAACGATCACAAAAACATAGAAATTATCAAAAATCGAATAAAACTCACACCTTAATTAGCCAAATTCTTAGCCGAAAACCTAACAAGCTTTTTCTCTTTTCTTTTCTTGTGATTTTCGGCAACAATGAGCATAAAATGAACTAATTTTATGTTTGGTTTAATTTAATTAACATTAATACACCAATTACCAATTTACCCTTACATTATAAACATTTAAAACATTAATATCAAGGCCATTAATGTCCACTCATATGTTCAATGGTCAAATAACAACATAAGGACCTCTTAACTATAAAGATATATCAAATAGGCACTTTAACAAACAAAAGGCCACTTTTACATTTTACGCGATTAGGTCCTTTTTGCAAATTAAGCACACAAATGATAAAATTTTCATACGAAACTTTCACACATGCTAATTCACATATTATAAGCATGGAAAATAATATAAAAATATTTTTCTAACTCGAATTTGTGGTCCCAAAACTACTATTCTTACCAAGGTCTAAACTGGACTATTACAGGTATACTAACTTATGCCACACAGCCAAGTCACATGCCCGTGCGTGAAGCCATGTGGAGCATATTGACTTGATTTTAATTTCAACACCAGGGGACACACGGCTGAGACACACACCTATATATCTGCAAGTGTGGAAAAAAATAGGCTATTTACAAAGCCATTTTGCCACCCCATTTGGTACACACCTTCACCTACACATATGGCACAAAAGCAAGGCAAAATAGACAATTCAAAACAACCAAATTAAGCTTAAATTTTACCATTTCAATACTAACCAAATCAAACATAATTCATACCATTTCATCTAAGCATTTCTTAACCTAAACCATAATCTCAAACACCCTCATTTCATCAACCATTTCCAAGCAAACATTAAACACATCACAAAATGACATTAGCATACCTATAAACATACATCACCAACCAAACCAAATAAGTCAATTTACAAAGCCATATACAACATTATAAACATTACTTTTATAGGCCAACACAAATGGCCAAATTCACTATCAAGCTATAACCAAAATGACCAAATTCCCTATACATGCCATACAACCCAAAACAATGGTACCAAAGTGTCAGAGGATAGTGTGATGAAGTCTTTCACGATCCTCGAATCCGAGCTAGCTTTGAAATCACTATAAAACATGGAACAACAACAAAGTAAGCAATGTAGCTTAGTAAGCTCGTATGTTAACAATAAGTAACTATCATCATTTATTAATCATTCAAATAGTAGAAAACAATATACAACAATTCTATTGAATCTCAAAGCTATTAAATGATCATTCACATAACTTACCAAAGAACTTATCAATTCCATGGTTTCAATACTCAATTCATTATCGTACTTACTTGTACCCTCTCGTACTAATCTCATAGTCAACCAAATATTTCATTTATCCATTGAACCATTCAGAATAGAAGCCAGATACTCAAGGTCTCATACGATAAGTACCTATACCATGGCCTGAAGCCAAATCAATGTAAAATATTTGAAATTCTAATATCATGGCCTAAAGCCAAATCAGCCGATATGCATGGCCCGAAGCCAAATCGGTATATCTTGCACCTGAAGTGCTAATAACATGGCCCGAAGCCAACTCAAAGTATACCTAACGACATGTCACTAGCATCCTAACTTATTCCTAAAGTTCAACTGGGACTCCAATTGTCGAATCATCGTCGAATCATTTCCAAACTCTTCTGTAACCAGGTAATCACAATTCATGCTATATCAAAGCATATAAAATACATTTAAAACAAAATTATAATGTGCGAACTTACCTTAGATGCTAAAATGGAGAATCGAGTCGATTAGTCAATAACTTTATCTTTTCCCCGATCTAAATCTGAATTCCACTTTTCTTGATCTAAATATATTCAAATTTAACTTATTTAATCAACCTGTAACACCCTAAACTCAGCCTAGACGTTATGGCCGAATCCGCAATGTCACATTGAAGTGTATTTCGAAAAAAACATAATTCAATACTAAAAACCTCGTTGTGATCTTTACGAAAAATTTAGAATAACTTGCTCATTGTTAAAACTCTAGTTGGTTTAGCACAGTGTTAATTATATTAGATTGTTATTGCAATTTAAAAAAACAATGATTGTTGCGTAAGCTTTTTGAAATTTGTTACAAAAATGTAGAGTTTTAAAATACTTTTATCTCTTTGAAAAAAACCGCGGCCTACTCCTAACAGATATGATTGAAAGTATATAAATCCCAAAATCAAAATAAAAACTGTAAAAGGCCTAATTACAAAACAAAAACCCAAATTAAATTACTTATAAATTAAAAAAAAAGCAAAAACAGTTGGGTGGCCACCATCGAGTCTCTCGCAGCACTGATCCGCCTAAGGATTACCTACACAGAAAAGAAGAAGGGTGAGTTTAAGTAAACTCAATGTGTAATCCCTTAGTAACAGGCAATCAGACATACATTGCGCAAATACAGTCTGGGCCTAAAGCCCTTTTTATTGACAGTGGCAATATCAGTTTGGGTTTTAGCCCATCTCAATACAGAAGCTGTCATATATTTGAGCCTTGTCCCAATTTAGTAACAGTAAAAAGTGCAATATCAGTAAATAGTATGCAAGCCCTACCCATCCAGCCTCTACGCACCATCTCCGTCCAACCCTACACTCCATGTGGGGATATAATCAACCCACCCACCCCTACACTCTAGAATTAGCACCAGTTGAGTCACTAAACAGTATTTACAGCAGAGCTGCCAGCATAATAGGCTTAGAGACATCAGTGATTTGCAGCAGAGCTGCCAGTACAGTACACTTCCTCCAATCATATAAAAACCCACCCCATGCAATGCATCAAGCCACATGTCATGTCATAGCATAATATTAAACATGTACTCAACACAGCTACAATAGTATGCTAAAATATAAACATATATCAAATAGGGGAAAAATAATCATTTTATCAGTTAGGGGTAGTCATTTTACCTCATAACTCCAAAACAGTCATTTTACCTCATAAAGGCAAAACTGTCATTTTACCTCATAAGGGCAATACTGTCATTTTACCTCATAAGGGCAAAACTATCATTTTACCAATTTGAGGGTCTAGGCATACTTACCGACCCAATAGTAGGCTCACGATCGTCTCGGGCGACCCGTGCAACCTTAACAGTCAAATAGTGAAAAATGAGCCTAGGGCCCATTGAGCGGCCCATGTGGGCCCATACGTCCCCATGGTCCACAAAGCCCAAAAATGGCTTTGGCCGTCTCGTGGCCCAATCTTCTCACACATCCATGTGGTTTACCCATGTGGGCCCACAGGCCCGTGAGGCCCACACGACCCATTTTAGCCCAACGTGGCCCAAAATGACCTAAGCCCATGAAATCGCTCATGGTGGCATCTGCGATCAAACACCCACGTCCATGCATTTAATTTACCATACAAGCGAGTGCACGCCCATATGGCATCAAAGATTACGTTTTTCGGCTTTTTGCCCATTTATAGTTTGGGCAGTGTTTTACACACCTGGCCTATTTTTGTCGCCTAACCCCACGCGAGCACCTTAGTTACCTAATATTTGATCAAAAAACCATTCCATTAGTCACCACACAGGCAAGTTAATCATAGCCTAAAATAAGTTATCCAACTCCCAGTGGGACTATTCATACCAATAATCCAATAACAAAGAAACAATTCCTCTCCTCTAACACATCAATGACGACCCTTAGTCCTTTGCCGCCTCCTGATCAAATAATACACCATCCTGTTAGAAACTAATTTTCAAATAACCTAGCAGTTAAGTAATGAATACTTACCGAAAATCAATGATAGGCTAAAAACAACAATAGTTCTACAGGAAGATGATAATTTGACGCTAGGAGAAAGAGTATAGGGAGTCCAAGAATTTAGCTAATAGGGAGTCCAGAATTCGGCTAAAAGGGAGTGAAAATAATTCAGCTAAACAAAGAGTGAGGGAGAAAGGGGAGAGGTAAATTGTAGAGACTGTTTAGGAAAAACCAAGTTAGAGAAAAAAAGTGGAAAAACTAGCACAAAACCTCAGCAACATTCGGCCCTTCAGAAAGAAAAGATAATAATCACCCCAAAGAAACAAGCAGTAGAGAGAGGAGTAGAAAAGAAGAGATCGGCAGTAACTGTAGACAAAATTCAATAGAAACAATCCATGAAAACGAAAGAGTTGGGGAGGGGAATAGTCTGTAGAAAAACAAAACAAAATGGATAGAAAAACCACTCAAAATTGAACTCTTGAGGAACTAGAGTTCAAGTTCGGCACAAACACTTCCATATCCTCAAATTCCCTTATTTTTCTCCCCAAAACACTCCCCAAATCCCCAACAATCAAAATTTTCTTAATAATCCCTTAAAATTCGGCCACAACCAATGCCCCACAACTCAACCACTTAGAAGTTCGATCAAAAACAACTCTTCCATGACCAATCAATAAAAATAGATCCAATGTTGGTGCAGGTACTCGAGCTCCAGTCCTTAGACAATAGTAACACGCCACTTATACCCTGGGCCAGTAGGCTCTCTTCTGTCATGTTCTTCCCCTATTTACTTAAAAGCCTACTGCCTACAGACAGTGCTTATTCCTTAAAAAAACAAAAAATTTTGCACCTGCCCAGGCTTGATGTGGGTATAGAACACACGACCATGTGCTAGGGACACGCCCATATCCCAAACCTGTGTCTAAAAACCTGGGCATTCTGTCAAAACCACACGGCCCAAGAACATGCTCTTGTCTTATAACCGTGTCCTTCCCATGGTTAAGACACATGGCCGTGTCTCTTGTCCGTGTACTACTAACATGCATACTGACTTTATGTCACGGCCTGGGCACACGGCCATGTGCCATGCCCTTGTACTAAAATGACTTTAAAGTTTTAAGCGCAGGGGACGCACGACCATAACACACACCCATGGGCGTGAGCCGTGTGTCACACACAGCCTAGGCACACGCCCGTGTGTCTTACCCGTGTGGACGAACTAGGCTATTTCCCCAGCCATTTTGTCACCCATTTTGCACAACCTATACAAGATCATGTCAATATACAAATTTCATCACAATGGACACCAATTCATCCATAGAAAGAACATTATATGCAATCATCAAAATGAATAATAGCCATTATTCCAAGCTTGATGCAAAGTGAAGGGCCTTTGACTTAAGCGAAAAATACATGAATAATTCTCTTAATACAACATCCTAGTTTAGCCCTATACATGCCTCCTTCAAAAATATAAATCAAACTATACCGTGTGCTGCGACTGATAGTGTGATCGATATCTCTGACTTTATGGGATCCTTAAACTAGCCTGGCAATACTGAAAGAAGAGGGAAAGGAAAGGGGGTAAGCATAAAGCTTAGTAAGTCGCATATAAATAAATATACAACAATGATCTCACTATTTGCCATCATACTTATAGCTCAAAGGTAAACGTAACTTAACTTACTCGTTATCATTTACTCGAATCTCATTTTCTAAATTAAGCTTGTTACTCATGCTTATCATATAGGTACCTGTAACACTTGTAACATGATCATCCTTTCTTTATCAAAACTGAACTACAACTTTCACCATTGAACCGTTTGGAATACTACTGGACATTCTATGAACCTTCAACATGGGATAAATTTAGGCTGCCATGTCCTAGACATGGTCTTACACTAGCTTTCATGCATGCGTGTTGATGCATGTCCCAGACATGTCTTACACTAGCACAACTCTTAGCCAATGCGTGTCCCAGACACGTCTTACACTGGCTATCTCTGTCGAGGCCGATGCATGTCCCAAACATGTCCTACTCTGGCACTCATTTCTGTGCCGATGCCATCTCCCAAACATGGTCTTACACTGGCTCTCATAATATGGCTGAAGCATGTCCCAGACATATCTTACACTAGCCCTCATCTGGATGCTGATGCCATGTCCCAGACATGGTCTTACATTGGCTCTCTTAATGTGGCCGAAGCATGTCCCAGACATGTCTTACACTGGTGCACAAATCACCCCATGTCTTGGCACGAATATGCAGTTCATATCCTAAGGTTTCAACGGGATATTTCTACTATCTCAAATATTACAAGGGATTCTCAATTTATAACTTAACAACTCGTACAATATCAATTCAATGACAACATGAATACAAGTATTAACAGTGTGGTTGTATTATTCACATACAACTTACCTCGGATTACAAAAAGTACTTGACTAGACAGCTTAATCGGATTGCTTGGCTTTGCCCCAGTCTAGGCTCGGTTTTGACAAATCTTGATCTATAATAACAATATGCATTCGTTTAGTCACTAAACACAATTAGGCATTCATAAATTCACAACTTTGGTAAAATGACCATTTTTCCCCTAGGCATTGGCAAAATGACCATTTTACCCCTATGCCCGAAAATTGATTTTTATCGAATTTCTTCGTATTTCAAGCCTAGCTAAACTCTTTTTACTACTAGAGCAATCCTAATTTCTCACTATTTCACACACTAACCACCTATTTTGCAACTTATGCAAAATAGTCCCTTTAGGTGTTTTCATGCTAACTCCATTCATAAAAGTTGTTTAAAACATAACTAGGACTCATATTCCTCCATAAAAACTCAGCATATACCACAAATACATCCATGGAAAAATCCTAAACTCTTGACCATTTTGTAAGATATCGCCCTCATTTCAAAGCTCATGCTTCAAGGGTCTCAAAAATATAAATATCATTAAAAGAAACTATCAAAATCACTTACTTATGAGTGTTTCAAGTTGCTAAAATTTCAAGATCTTAAACCCCAAATATTTGCTGATATTTTCGGCTACGAAGGGAGAAAAGATGATAGTTTTTTTTCCTTCCTTTTCTTTTTCTTTTATTAAAAAAGAAACAAGTCAAAATTGGTGACTTAAGCTTCACCTAACTTTAACAATTTTGTCTCCCCTCACTCCATGGCCGGCTCACACTATTAAAAAGGGTGTAATTGCCCTTTAAAAGCCCTCAATTTTGATTCTCTAGCTATTTAACACATTTGGGCACTAAAATGTAACTTTTTCCTTTTTTGCGATTTAGTCATTTTTTGAAATTGGACTAGAAATCGCTAAAATTAACTTACCAAAATTTACATGCACTTATATAATCGTACCATAACCTCATAAAAATAATAAAAATAATTTTCTAACTTCGAATTTGTGGTCCCGAGACCACTCGTCCTACTAGGCCCTAAATCGGGTTGTTACAGTTGAACCCAAGACTTCTCAGACACTCCCAGGACACATAACCAATGAAGTTGACATATATTTGTGTCACTTCCTTACACAACTAAATATTTATGAGCAACTTCCTAACTGCTCCCATACTCAAGACCTAATACTTCTAGGCCCAAAATTCGGGGCGTTACACAACTATTATTCAATTTACTCCAAAACACAATTTAAAACACATTTGCACTTTTGCCCCACAAATTTTACATTTTTCATAATTTAGTCATTATTTAATAAAATCACAAATTAATGAAATTCCAAATATACCCATGCTATTCGAATTACCATAATGCCCTTAGCAACTCATATTTTTCATTTATTTCACAATTTAACCTCTAACTTTACACATTTCTCAATTTAATCCCTATTTTGCATTTTCACTAAAAATCACTTAACAAAACTTGTTTAACTATCAACAAATATTAAAAATTTATCATCAAACATCAAAACTCATACATATTCATCAATGACATCATTCAAAATCTTTAACAGTTTTGCAAAATAGCCCCTGGGCTAGCTAGTACTAGATGCAATGATCACAAAAACATAGAAATCATTAAAAACGAGATAAAACACATACTTAATTGCTTGAATTTACCTTAGCTGAATGAAGAACCCTAGTTGAAGAACCCCTGTTTATTCTTGTTCTTCTTTAATTTTCGGTTAAAAGATGAGAATGAAAGCCTTTAATTTGGTTTTATTTTATTTATTATAAGTTATTTACCAATTTACACAAATACCCTCAATGATAAACCATTTAAAATATCCATTTCATATCCAATATTGTCCACTTACACTAAGGATAGTCTAATACAAAATAAGGACCTTAAAATTTGGGTTCTATAACTATTTGACACCTTTAGCTATTAGAATCCATGTTTTGTAGTTTATGCGATTAAGTCCTTTTTCTCAAATTGACCATTTAAACGATAAAATTACTTCACAAAATTTTCACACATACATGTTATCATGTTGTAAATATTAAAATAATAATAAAATAAATATTTTCACTTTGAATTTGTGGTCTCGAAACCACTATTTCGATTTGACTAAAAACGGGTGTACACACATAGCCGAAGCTATCTCAATCCCATATCACATAAATGCTCACTATCGAGCTAATAATGGGTCTGCTTACACAAGCTGACGGTCATGACGAAGCTACACAGTGTTGCTCACACAAGCTGACGAGGGATAACTCAACCACCAGTAGGATGTACGGACCAGCACCCAAATCACATAACCCCTAATGACATGACATTCGTATCCTAATTTATTCCTAAGGTTCAACTAGGATGTCACATTTGCAGAAACTTTGTCGAATATATCCGCAAGGTTGTATTCACAATTTATGTATTATTAAAGCATTTAAAACACAATTTATACAATGCTTATTACATATGAACTTACCTCGAATGCAAAAATGACGAAACGAGTTGATTAGTTCAAAACCTTGTTTTTCCCCTGATCTAAATCTGAATTTCGCTTTTCTTGGTCTAAATGTTATCAAAATTCACTTATTTAATTATCACTCTATTCCATTTAGTCCAAAATGCATATTATGGAAATTTTACACTTTTACCCCAAATATTTCAACAATTTTACAATTTAGTCCTTATCTCATAAAAACGCAAATTCATGCAATTAGGTCCCTACCCATTCTAGCCGAATTTCTCTTATTACCATGCAGCCCATATTTTTCATTTATTTCACAATTTAACCACAAAATTTACACATTTCACAATTTAATCCCTAATTGGCAATTTTATCAAAAATCACTTTATAAATGTTGTTTATCTAACAACAAGCATACATTTTCTATCATCAAACCTTAAAATACACATACATTCATCAATGGAAAAACCATAAACTTTTAACATTTTTTTGCAAATTACTCTCTAGGCTAGCTAGATTAAGATGCAACGGTTCCAAAAACATAGAAATCATTAAAAATAGGACAAAAACGAACTTACATGCACCTAGGATAGTTGGCCGAACCTTGAACCCTAACAATGGCTTTTATCCTTTCAAACTATCGATGGAATTATAATAGGAAGAAGATGATATCAAATTTTATGTTATTTTCCTTAAGATTATTTATTGAATTACATATTTAACCATGGTTATAAAACATTAAAATTACTTAATGCATGTCCATAAATGTCCACTAGCATTAACAATGGTCGAATTACCACATAAGGACCTTCACTTAAAAATTTCATAGCTATTAGACACCTTTATCTAATAGAACTCAAGTTTTACACTTTACACGATTTAGTCCTTTTTATCAAATTAAACATTCAAACGATAAAATTTCTTAACGAAATTTTCACACAATCACACTATCATACTGTAGACCTTAAAATAATAATAAAATAATTATTTCTACCTCAGATTTGTGGTCTCAAAACCACTATTCTGATTTGACTAAAATACGGGTTGTTATAAAAAATGTTCTCCCTTCTTAATACACCAAGAACCATTGAAAATAAGGAAGTCTCTTCATTTCTTATTGTGCTGGTTGCTTTTACTACAAAATTGTTTAACTATGGTTTAAAAATCAATTCTAACAATTTGTTTTCTTCTTTCGATTTCAGATCTAGTTAGAGGCCTTCTTTTTTTTCAAGAATGGTTCTTTCTCATCCCAAAAACCCATCCCACTTATTCTTGGACTCTTCTTTGGCCACATCTCTCTTTCCTTGCTATTTGGTTTTTTTTTCATTCTTTTAACTGAAAATCTAATTTGTTTAGTTTCTTTTATTTATCTCTCAATTCGACATCTTCTTTTCATCCAAGAATAGTTCAAATCATCTTAATATACTTGATTCTTCATGTTCTTTGATGGTCAGGCCTTCCATTAATCTTTCTTTTAATTTCATTCGATTTTGATCCTTACTCTTCATATTTGTCCAACAGTTTATTTTCACTTAATTGGTAATCTTGAGCCCTTTGGATTTCATACAGAACAAGTGCTTCCTTAACTGACTTGGTCTCATCCAAGAACCCTAATTTGGATTCGGTTTCCTTGTTCTTCTATAATTTGATTTGTGTTGCTTTCCTTTTAATTCTAACTTGGATTGTTTGAGTTTCGGGTGAGGTTGAACACCAAGATTCTTTTCGTTCATCTAAAGCCCAAAGTAAATTTCACAACTTGGATAAACTTTTAATCCTATACTGCACGCGTCACTTCATAAACGACCAATTCAAATCTAATAACTCAAGAACATCAAATAAATTCAATTCATTGTGATAGAAAAAGAACAAGTAAACTGAGCAAGAACAAGGATCATAGAAGAGATCAAGTCGGTTCATGAAGAGGACTTATTCTTGATAAATTTTAATGGAATTAAGGATGCGAAACAGGGAAAACTATCTTGGATTGTTTGGATTTCATACAGAATAGTGCTTCCTTAACCTACTTGGTCTTCTCCAAGAACCCTAATTTGGATTCAGTTTCCTTGTTCTTTTATGACTTGATTTGTGTTGTTGCCCTTTTAATTCTAACTTGTATTGTTTGAGTTTTGGGTGGGGTCAAACTCCATATTTCCTTAATCTTTAGAATGCAACAATCTAATGCTCCTTTGAACATCTTCACCCCATTTTAGTCTTTTCCCAACTTTCTTTTATATTTCTTTGAATTTATAGTTTGATTCTTGTCTGTTTGTTTCTAATCTTTATTTCTTTACTTCTTTTTCAGGAATCAACAAGAAAAGACGTCCCCCTTCTTAATACACCAAGAACCATTGAAAATAAGGATGTCTCTTCTTATCTTATTGTGTCAATTAATTTTATCAAAAAATAAATTTATTATGGCTTCAAAATCCATTCTGACAATCTGTTTTCTTCTTTCGATTTATGAACTAGTTAGAGGCATTCTTTTGGTTCAAGAATGGTTCCTTCTCATCCATGAATCTGTATCCCACTCTTTCTTAAACTCTTATTTTTCCATCTTTCTCTTTCCTTGGTATTTTATTTTCTTTTTCATTCTTTTAACCAAAAATCTAATTGGTTTTATTTCTTTTGTTTAGATCTCAATTCGACATTATCATTTCATCCAAGAATGGTTCAAATAATCTCAAAATACTTAATTCTTAATCTAAAGCCCAATGTAAAATCTGCAACTTGGAAAAACTTTTGATCCTATACCGTACGCATCATTTTATAAATTACTGATTCAAATTTAATAACTAAAGAACATCGAATAAATTCAATTCATTGTGATAGAAAAAGAATAAGTAAATCGAGTAAGAACAAGGATCTTGAAAGAGATAAGGTGGTTCACTGAGAGGAATTGTTCTTGATAAATTCCGATGGAAAAAAAAGGCTGCCAAGAGGGGGAAATAATCGATTAAGAAAAGATTTGAATAATTGATAAAGAAACGTGCGGAATAGGATCCCAAGTTTGTCCAAGTTTTGGATCTATTCTAGAGATCTAGATGAAAGATGAAACTTGAATTTTGACTAATCTTGAGAATCAAACAATCCAAGGCTCCTTAGGACATCTTCACGCCACTTTAGTGTTTTCAAAGCTTTCATCTCTCTTTCTGTTAATTTGTAGTTCAATTTTTTCCTATTTATTTCTAATCTATTATTTCTTTACTTCCATATCAGGAATTAACAAGAAAAGACATTCTTCCTTCTTAATACACAAATAACCATTCAAAACAAGGAAGTCTCTTTTTTTCTTATTGTGACGATTACTTTTATCACAAAACCATTTTATCATGCTTTAAAAATCCATTTTGACAATTTTTTTTCTTCTTTCAATTTCAAATCTAGTTTAAGGCCTTCTTTTGGTTCAAGAATGGTTCTTTCTTATCGAAGAAATCGTATCCCACTCGTTCTTGCACTCTTTTTTTCCACCTTTCTCTTTCCATGCTGTTTGGTTTACTTTTTCATTATTTTAACCAAAAATCTAATTTGTTTTATTTTTTTTTGTTTAGATCTTGATTCAACATCATCTTTTCATCCAAAAATTTTTTAAACCATCTTCATATACTTGATTCCTGATGTTCATTACTCATCAGGCCTTCCTCTAATATTCCTTGTGATTTTATTTGATTTTGATATTTATTCTTCAAAGATGTTGAATTGTTTGTTTTCACTTAATTTACAGCATGAACCCCTTTTGATTTCATACAGAATATTGCTTCCTTAACCTACTTGGTCTCCTTCAAGAACCCTAATTTGGATTCAATTTCCTTGTTCTTTTATGACTTTATTTGTGTTGTTGCCCTTTTAATTCTAACTTGGATTGTTTCAATTTTGGGCGGGGTCAAACTCCATGATTCCTTAATTTTGAGAATGCAACAGTCTAATGCTTCTTTGGACATCTTCACGCCACTTTAATCTTTTCCCGACTTTCTCTCCCATTCCTTTAATTTATACTTCAATTCTTATCTGTTTGTTTCTAATCTTTTATTTCTTTACTTCCATATGAGGAATCAACAAGAAAATATGTTCCCTCTTATTAATACACCAAAAACCATTGAAAACAATGAAGTCTCTTCTTTTCTTATTGTGCTGATTGCTTTTATCACAAAACAATTTTGTTATGGCTTAAAAATCCATTCTGATAATCTGTTTTCTTCTTTCGATTTCAAACCTAGTTGGAGGCATCTTTTGGTTCAAGAATGGTTTCTTCTCATCCATGAAACCGTATCCCACACTTTTTTAGACTCCTCATTGGCCATCTCTCTTTTTCATTGTTTTTTGGTTTTCTTTTTCATTCTTTTAACCAAATATTTAATTGGTTTTATTTCTTTTGTTTAGATCTTGATTCGACATAATCTTTTCATCCAAGAATGGTTCAAATCATTTTAATATACTTGATTCTTCATTTAGAGCCCCGTATAAAATCTGTAACTTGGAAAAGCTTTTGATCCTATACCGCACACGTCATTTCATAAAACGACTGATTCAAATTTAATAACTGAAGAACATCGAATAAATTCAATTCATTGTGATAAAAAAAAAGTAAACTGAGCAAGAATAAGGATCTTGAAAAAGATCAAGTTGGTTCACTGAGAGGACTTGTTATTGATAAATTCCAATAGAATTAAGGCTGCCAAGAAGGGAAAACAATCGATTAAGAAAATATTTGAATAATTGATAAGGATGCTTGCAGAATAGGATACCAAGTTTCTCCAAGTTGTGGATCTACTCTACAGCTGTAGAGGAAAGATGAAATTCGAATTCTAACTAATCCTTAGAATCCAACAATTCAAGGCTCCTTAGGGCATCTTCATGCCACTTTAGTGTTTTCAAAGCTTTCATCTTTCTTTCCTTTAATTTGCAGTTTTATTCTTGTCTGTTTGTTTCTAATATTTTATTTCTTTACTTCCATATCAGGAATCAATAAGAAAAGACATTATCCTTCCTTAACACTCCAAGAACCATTAAAAACAAGGAAGTCTCTTCTTTTCTTGTTGTGTTGATTGCTTTTATCACAAAACAATTTTATTGTGGCTTAAAAATCCATTCTAACAATTTGTTTTCTTCTTTTGATTCTTGATCTAGTTTGAGGCCTTCTTTTGGTTCAAGAATGGTTCTTTCTCATCCAAGAAATCGTATCCCACTCATTCTTACACTCCTCTTTACCCACATCTCTCCTTCTAAGCTGTTTGGTTTACTTTTTCATTCTTTTAACTAGAATTCTAATTTGTTTTATTTTTTTGTTTAGATCTTGATTTGAAATCATCTTTTAATCCAAGAATGGTTCAAATCCTCTTAATATAGTTTATTCTTCATGTTCTTTACTAGTCAGGCATTTCTTTAATCTTTCTTGTGATTTTATTTGATTTTGATCTTTATTCTTCAAATTTGTCCAACCTTTTGTTTTCACTTAATTTGCAGCCTTGACTCCTTTGTATTTCATGCAGAATAGTGCTTCCTTAACCTACTTGGTGTCCTCCAAGAACCTTAATTTGGATTTAGTTTCCTTATATTTTTATGACTTGATTTGTGTTGTTACCCTTTTAATCTCGGCATGGATTGTTTGAGGTTTGGGTGGGTTCGAACTCCATGATTCCTTAATGTTGAGAATGCAACAATCTAATGCTCCTTAGCACATCTTTATGCAACTTCATTCCTTTCCCAACTTTATTCTCTCTTTCCTTGAATTTGTAGTTTGATTGTTGTTTGCTTGTTTCTAATCTATTATTTCTTTACTTCCATTTCAGTAATCAACAAGAAAAGACATTCCCCCTTCTTAATACACCAAGAACCATTGAAAACAAGGAAGTCTCTTGTTTTCTTATTGTGTCGATTGCTTTTATCGCAAAACAATTTTATTATGGCTTAAAAATCCATTCTGACAATCTATTTTCTTCTTTCGATTTCAAATCTAGTTGGAGGCCTTCTTTTGGCTCAAGAATGGGTTCTTCTTATCCATGAAACCGTATCCCACACTTTTTTAGACTCCTCATTGGCCATCTCTCTTTTTCCTTATTGTTTGGTTTTCTTTTTCATTCTTTTAACCAAATATCTAATTGGTTTTATTTCTTTTGTTTAGATCTTTATTCGACATCATCTTTTCATCCAAGAATGTTTCAAATCATTTTAATATACTTGATTCTTCATTTAGAGCCCCATGTAAAATCTGCAACTTGGAAAAACTTTTGATCCTGTACCGCACGCGTCACTTCATAAATGACCTATTCAAATCTAATAACTAAAGAACATCGAATAAATTCATTTTATTGTGATAGAAAAAGAACAAGTAAATCGAGCAAGAACAAGGATCTTGAAGGAGATCAAGTCGGTTCACTAAGAGAACTTGTTCCTGATAAATTCCAATGGCATTAAGGCTGCCAAGAAGGGAAAACAATCGATTAAGAATAGATTTGAATAATTGATAAGGATGCATGCGGAATAGGATCTCAAGTTTTTCCAAGTCATGGATCTATATTATGGCTCTAGACAAGATATGAAATTGTGATTCTGACTAATCTTGACAATCCAATAATCCAAGGCTCCTTAGGACATCTTCACACCACTTTAGTGTTTTCAAAGCTTTCATCTCTTTTTCCTTTAATTTGATGATCGATTCTTGCCTGCTTCTTTCTAATATTTTATTTCTTTACTACCAGATCAAGAATCAATGAGAAAAGATGTTCTCCCTTCTTAATACACCAATAACCATTCAAAATAAGGAAGTCTCTTCTTTTCTTATTGTCCTAAGTGCTTTTATCACAAAACAATTTTATTATGGCTTAAAAATCCATTCTGACAATTTGTTTTCTCCGTTCAAATCTAGATCTAGTTTGAGGCCTTTTTTCGGTTCAACAATGGTTCTTTCTCATCTAAGAAATCGTATCCCAGTTGTTCTTGCACTCCTCTTTTTCCACCTCTCTCCTTCCATGTTGTTTGGTTTACTTTTTCATTTTTTTAATTGGAAATCTATTATTTTTATTTCTTTTGTTTAGGTATCGTGTAACACCCCGAACCCGAGTCCGACACCGGAGTCGAACACGAGGTGTTAACAAACTTTGAAAAATTTCCAGACACTGCCCAATCTGTGTACTAGTCGCTTTAAAAATCATATCTTGAGTTTCACAACTCAAAAATCAGTTTCGTGATTTTTCCCTGAAACTAGACTCCTATGCCCATCTAAATATTTTTTTCTAGAATTTTTGATCGGGCCAATTAGTACATTTTATTAGTTAAAGTCTCCCATGTTACAGGAATCGACTACCCTGACCTTTGCGCATTATGACTTGGATATCTCCTTGTACAGGGCTCCAATACTGATGCTGTTTGTTTCTATAGAAACTAGACTCAGAGAGTAATCTATACATATAAGGTATGACTCCTAATTATCTCTGGTTAATTTATAATGAATTTCCAAAGTCGGAGCAGGAAATCCAGAAACCGTTCTGGCCCTGTCTCACGAGAACCTGAATATCTCTTAACATACTGTCCGTATGATGGTTTTGTTACTTTCCTGTGAAAGTAGATTCATCAAGGTTTGTTTACATAATCTATTCACTATTTAATTCCATTCTTACTATTTTTAGTGATTTTCCAAATCTACATCACTGATGCTGTCAGCATCTACCTTTAAGGTAGGCTTTACCTATTTCATGGTTCAACTAGCCCTTTTTGCATACATAGCACAATTTATGAAAGTGATTAACCATCCCCGTGGCCAATCCTTGTCAAGCATATCCACACTAAATGATTATAACATTATACTTAAACACATATAAGCCATTTTCACATGGCTATCCAAAACTTATACATCACATAAAGTACTCGAAAAACAACAATGGGTCGTCCTAAACATGCCATATCAAAATTCAACCAAAAGAGTACCCAAAAGAGCCTTTGATAGTGTGGGCGACTTCGACTTCAAGATCCCGAGTCCGATAGCTGGAGAACCAAATCTATAAAACAGAGGAGCAATGAAACGGAGTAAGCAATTTATGCTTAGTAAGTTTTGAGCAAGGAATTCCAGCACAACAAAAGTATAGCATTCATATAGCTAAACGGATAATTTCATATGCACAAATTTACGATATCGTACTTGCTTCACATTATCAACCCTTATGTACATACACAAAAGATCAACTCGGCCAAAGGCCGGTAGCTCGTTTATCAACTGAGCGAATACTTATTTGTAAGGGCTCAACTACATTCAAGCACATACGAAACATACCTCAATGTCGGGATGTTTCGAGAGTATTAACTGGAATTTTACAGCAAGTTCATTCATTCCCAAATCACGTACCTTCGGAATTTAATCGGATATAGCTCCTCGTTCAAATGCCTTCGGGACTTAGCCCGGTTATAGTAATTCGCACAAATGCCTTTGGGACTTAACCCGGATTTAGTAACTCGCACAAATGCCTTCGGGCTTAGCCCGGAATTAGTATCTCGCACAAATGCCTTCGGGCTTAGCCAGAATTAGTATCTCGCACATCTAACAATAATTCATGGCACATTCGTATTTCTTTTTCATTAGCAAAACTCAAACACAAGGCACATACCATCCTTGCACATTCGGCTCAATAGCCACACATAGAGCATGATTTTAATTTGCTTAAAACATGATTTAATCACATCGTAATTTAAGTTCTCTTACTCAAGAACTTACCTCGGGTGTTGTCGAACGATTCCGCTAACTATTCGACCACTTTTTCCTTCCCTTTATCGGATCTATTTCCCCTTTGCTCTTGAGCTTAATTAAACAAATAAATTGATTTCATCATTTAGGCATCGAAAAGATGAACACAAGGCACTTAGCCCATATTTATACATTAAAACATTAAAGTCACATACATGTGAAATCATGCATCAACACAACATATTAGCTAATTTTTCCCCCTTGGCCGAATATGCATGTCTATTTTTGGGGTCGATTTCAACACTTAATACACACATATACACACTAGTAAAGCATCCTCTCCCTTCCCATCGATTTAACACATGCATTGCTCATTAACATGTAAAAGTTACATTCGGCCTTAGCACACAACTTGCTAGCCGATTCTTCTCCATTTAGCAACCAATGCACATATGTGTTCACTCAAAAATGCTAAAAAGGAGGTTCAAGAATCATCAAGTCATCATCACATGCATCATTAACAAGCTTCATATTTAGCATGCAATGGCATTAACACAACCTCTACCTAGGTCGAATCTTAACTCATCCTCATGTCTCATCACCACCACATCAAACATCAACCAAGAATGATGCATCCATGGTCAAGTGTCATTTCCATCACATAGCAAGATTTAGGCCATGGGCTAGGTAGAACTCAAGCTAACAACTAAAACATGCATGCATCTCATGGAACATCATCAAACATACCTTAGCCTAGCTACATGCATGGCCGAACCTCTTCACCTTTCTTCTTCCTTCCTCCTTAAAATTATTGGCCAAGGATGAACCAAAGGATGAGAAATTTTTTCTTTCTTTCTTCCTTAGAACATTCGGCCAAGGGGAAATGAAGAAAGATGGACACTTTTTTTTTGTTTTTCCTTCTTACTTTCACGGCAATGGGGAGGGGAAGAAACAATTACACACATCCTTTCCTTTTTCCATTTCTTTATTCCCCATACTTCTTATTATATTTTATCCTACATACCTCACTAGGCCAACATGTTCCCAACATGTTTCCACCCATAGCATGGCCGGCCACTACTTATTAGAGGGGGGAATTTGACATGCAAGTCCCCCTTTTTTTCCACATGCACTAATAGGTCCTTACGCATTGACCTATCACATTTTAAAATTTTCTCACATAAGTCCTATTGACTTAATTCACATGCAATCGACTAAATCGAAGCTTGAAATTTTCACACATTCATAGTTACATATTCTAGACAATAAATATCACATTCAAAAATTTCGGTGACTCGGTTTAACGGTCCCGAAACCACTTCCCGACTAGGGTCAATTTTGGGCTGTCACAACTCTCCCCCACTTAAGAAATTTTCGTCCCCGAAAATCTTACCGGTGAATAGGTTTGGGTATCGCTCTTTCATCGAGCTCTCGGTCTCCCAAGTAGCTTCCTCGATCCCGTGTTTGAGCCATAACACCTTTACTAGCGGAACTCTTTTGTTTCGCAACTCCTTCACTTCACGAGCTAGGATACGCATCGGTTCTTCTTCATAGCTCATATCGTCTTGAATTTCAACCTCTGATGGGCTAATTATGTGCGATGGATCAGATCGATAGCGTCGAAGCATCGAAACATGAAAGACGTCGTGAATCTTTTCAAGCTCAGGGGGCAAAATCAATCTATACGCAACCGGACCAACTCGTTCGGAGATTTCGTACGGCCCAATGAATCTTGGGTTCAACTTGCCCTTACGGCCAAACCTGAGTATCTTTTTCCAAGGTGAAACCTTAAGGAACACTTTGTCTCCCACCTGATACTCAATGTCTTTTCGTTTCAAATCCACGTACGACTTCTGACAATCTGTGGCAACCTTCAGACTTTCACGGATTACCTTTACTTTCTGTTCAGCATCTTTAATCAAATCAACTCCGAAAATTTTACTTTCACCGAGCTCGGTCCAAAACAATGGTGTACGGCATTTACGACCGTACAAAGCCTCGTAAGGTGCCATCTTAATACTTGATTGAAAACTATTATTGTAAGCGAATTCAATCAAAGGTAAATACCGTTCCCATGCACTACTGTACTCGAGGATGCAACATCTCAACATATCCTCAAGTATCTGAATTATCCGCTCAGATTGACCATCGGTTTGGGGGTGAAAAGCAGTGCTAAAATGCAGCTTGGTACCCAGAGCTTCTTGCAATTTCTTCCAAAATCGTGAGGTGAATCTCGGATCTCTATCCGACACGATAGAAACAGGTACCCCGTGTAATCTCACAATTTGAGAAACGTACAATTCAGCTAGTTTATCCAATGAAAAATCCGTACGTACGGGGATGAAATGAGCCGACTTAGTCAGCCTGTCAACAACAACCCAAATCGCATCCTTCTTACTTGCTGACAATGGCAGTCCAGACACAAAGTCCATTGTGACTCGATCCCACTTCCACTCGGGTATCATGATCGGCTGGAGTAATCCTGAAGGCACTTGATGTTCCGCTTTCACTTGTTGACATATTAAACATCTCGAAACAAAGTCGGAGATGTCCCGTTTCATACCATGCCACCAAAATTGACGTTTCAAATCGTTGTACATTTTCGTACTCCCCGGGTGAATTGACATTCGGCTACAATGGGCTTCGTTCAGAATCATCGAAATGAGTTCCGAATTCCTTGGAACACACAAACGATTTCTGAACCTCAAACAATCATCATCATCAATTTGAAACTCCGATTCCTCGTTCGGAACACACTTAGCCCATTTTGCAACCAATTCATCATCGACTTTCTGAGCTTCACGAATTTGGTGAGTCAATAATGGTTTAGCTTTTAATTCAGCTACTAACACATTGTCTGGTAGAACAGACAAATGCACGTTCATCGCTCGTAAAGCAAACAATGACTTCCTGTGACAGCCCAAAATTGACCCTAGTCGGGGAGTGGTTTCAGAACCGCTAAACCGAGTCACCGAAAGGTTTGAATGTGATGTTTATTGTCTAGAATATGTAATCATGAATGTGTGAAAATTTCAAGCTTCGATTTAGTCGATTGCATGTGAATTTAGTCAATAGGACTTATATGAGAAAATTTTAAAATGTGATAGGTCAATGCATGAGGACCTATTAGTGCATGTGGAAGAAAAAGGGGACTTGCATGTCAAATTCCCCCTCCCTAAATAGTAGTGGCCGGCCATGACAAAGTGGATAGGCAAATGGTGATGGGTAAAACATATTATAAAAAGTTTATGACAACATGTTGTGTTAAGAACAATAAAATATGAGGGGAGTGGGAGGAGAAACCAAAGTTGTTTCATCCTTGCTCCCCCATTTTGCCGAAACTAGAAGAAAAAAAAAGGCTTCATCCTCTTTGCTCTTCTTGACCGAAAAATCAAAGGAAGAAGAAAGAGTTCTCTTGCTTATGTTCGGTTTGGATGAGGATTAAGAAGAGGTAAGTACCTTGAAACCCTTGGAAAATTTTGTATAAAGAAGATGGTTAGTTCAAGTTCTAATCATTCCATGGCTTAAGTTTTGATTGTTAGGAGGTTTGATGTTTGGCCAAGTAGGTTGATTTGAGCTTTCGGTTGTGGTTGTCAAGGGAGGAAATGAGATTTTGTTTGTCTTCAACAATTGGTTGGTAAATAAGTGTTAAATGTGAGAAAATTTCGTTTGGGTAATTGAAATAAATAATTAGAGGCTTAATTATCAAAAGGTTTCGGTTTGATATCATTTTTATAAGCATAATTAGTTCAATTTGATAATAAGGTATGAGGTGATAAGTAAAATTTTCATGGTGGTTTAGGTTTAATGACATTCGGCTATGGATTAAAAGTGTTAGCTAATTCGGCATAAGAGTATAAATGTTAATCACTTTATATTTGAAGCCTTGAAGAATAGGTTGTGGAATATTAAAGTGTTGAAGGTTAAATCTTTAAGCTTGGTTAATTTGGACATTCGGCTATTCTTATGACATTAGATACAAGGGTATGAAAGGTTATATATATATATAAGTTTAATTTATTCATGGTAACTTGGCATGTGGATTGGATATATGTTAGTTAATACATGCATTTGGAAGTGATGTGTTTAATAATTAGGTATACGGTTTGGTTTCATTATTGAGTATAAGGGTTAAGTGTTTAAAATTGCCTTTGATGTATACATGTTTATATTGAAATATTAAGGCTATGATAGCCAATTGAGGGTTTCGGCCAAAATATTCAAATAGATTGGTGTGAATGTTTGAGTGATGAATTTGACTCTTGTGTCGAGTTGGGATGATATGTGTATTTTTATAAATAACTAGCAAGGTAATGAAACTAGTTGATTTGTTTATTTAAGCTCAAGAACCTAAAGGAGAGGCGTCCAACAAGGGGAAATCGAAGGTCATCGAGTAGCCGACTCGGAATTATTTTACCCAACATAAAGTAAGTCATTAAGCATGTAGTTGGTATTATTTCGAATGGTCATAATGTTTATGTATTGATGCTGAATGGAATGAATAAATATACATATATATATGCATGTACGTATGTGATGATGAAATTGTTGAATGAAAAGAAAAGAGGTAAGATGTACTGAGTTGTTGATCTCGGCACTAAACGTGCGGGTATAACCATTTATGACCATGAGATTGGCGCTAAGTGCGCGGGATTAAATTGTACAGCACTAAGTGTGCGATTTGACTATGTTGCACTAAGTGTGCGAAATGAATATGATGCACTAAGTGTGCGAATTGACCATGCGGCACTAAGTGTGCGAGTTTGACTATGTAGCACTAAGTGTGCGATTTGATTACGTAGCACTAAGTGTGCGAGTTGATTATATAGCACTGAGTGTGCGGACTCAATATACATTCGTGAATCATTATGGACACTATGTGTGCGACACTATTGAGTCGATCGCGGACAGCGGATCGGGTAAGTGTCTTGAGTACATGGCTAATAGGTGCTATGCTTATACTTGGTGTTGAGCTCGGTAAGTTTGAACCTATGTGACAAATATACTTGAAGTCACGTACATAAAATTTATCGTAGGATGGGTGAAAGGCCGTTTAGTCGTTTGATTGTAACGAAAATAAATTGATTTATGAAAATGCCTCAATGTCCTATTGATGAGTATATGGAATGTGAATGCATGAATTGATATGAAACGGAATCGATAGGTTGGAGGAACTATGGTATGGTTCGGTATGGATGGAGTAAATTGTCTCGTTCCATTTTGTTTCCTCTTGTGATAATGTTATTGATGGATGGTAGTGCATTGCTTATGACTTACTGAGTTATAAACTCACTCGGTGTTTCCTTGTCACCCATTATAGGTTGCTTGGACTCATCTATTTTTGCGGGGTCAGGCCGTCATCGAAGTCATCACACCGGATAGCAAGTTTTGGTACTTTCTTCTTAGTTGGCTTAGAAGAACATTTTGGCATGTATAAGCTATTACGTTGTGTTTGAACTTTGGCATGTAAACTTTAAGCCATGCGAAAATGGCACGAATGTTCGATTGAGTTGGATCAAGGGTAGGCATGAAATGGACCTAGTTACTTTCGTAACTGATGCTGGCAGCAGCAGTGTCATGAGATTGAAAAATCACTAAAAATAGTAGGAGCGGAATTAATTGATGAATAAATTATGTAATCGAAGCTCGATGAGTCTGTTTTCATGAGGAAGTAACGAAATGATCATATGGGCAGTATATTAAGAGATAATCAGATTTTTGTGGGACAGGGCCAGAACGGTTTCTGGATTTCCTGCTCCGACTTTGGAAATTCATTATAAATTAACCAGAGATAATTAGGGGTCGTACCATATATGTACAGATTCCTCTCTGAGTCTAGTTTTCATAGAAACAAACGGCATCAGTATTGAAGCCCCGTGCAGGGAGATATCCAAGTCGTAATGGGCAAAGGTCAGTGTAGTCGACCCCTGCAACATGGGAGACTTTGACTAATAAACTGTACTAATTGGCCCGACCAAAAATTCTAGAAAAAAATACATAGATGGGCACATGAGTCTAGTTTCTGGGAAAAATCACGAAACTGATTTTCGAGTTACGAAACTCAAGATATGATTTTTAAAACGACTGGTACACAGATTGGGCAGTGTCTGGAAAATAAATTTTATAAGGGGTTAAAGTCAGTTAACACCTCGTGTCCGACTCCGGTGTCGGTTTCGGGTTCGGGGTGTTACACTTCCGGCTTAAGGCGTCCGCAACCACGTTAGCCTTTCCCGGGTGGTAATCAATGGCAAGCTCGTAATCTTTCAACAACTCAAGCCAACGTCTTTGTCGCAGATTCAAGTCTCGTTGAGTCATCAAATATTTGAGACTTTTGTGATCCGAAAATACATGGCACTTCTCACCAAACAGATAATGTCGCCATATTTTTAAAGCAAACACGATGGCAGCTAGTTCGAGATCATGGGTCAGATAATTCCTCTCGTGTGGCTTCAATTGTCTCGACGCATAGGCCACGACTCGACCTTCTTGCATCAATACGCAACCCAACCCAAGTAGGGATGCGTCACTATAAATGACAAACTCTTTACCTGATTCGGGTTGCACCAAAATTGGAGCTTCAGTCAAATGAGTTTTCAGTTGGTCGAAACTTTTCTGACATTTCTCCGTCCATTCGAACTTAACATCCTTTTGGAGTAGCTTCGTCATTGGTGTGGCTATCATCGAGAAACCTTTGACAAATCGTCGGTAATAACCGGCGAGTCCCAAAAAGCTCCGAACTTCGGTAATATTTCTTGGAGGCTTCCAGTTAAGTATGGCTGAAATTTTGCTCGGGTCAGCTCGAATACCCGATGCGGATACCACATGACCCAAGAAGCTAACCTCTCTTAACCAGAACTCACACTTACTGAACTTAGCATATAACTGCTTATCCCGCAAAATTTGCAACACTAGCCTCAGATGCTCAGCATGTTCGGTCTCATCTCTTGAATAGACCAAGATGTCATCAATGAACACCACTACGAACCGATCCAAATATGGTCTGAAGATCCGATTCATCAAATCCATAAATACCGCAGGGGCATTTGTGAGCCCAAACGGCATCACTAAGAACTCGTAGTGACCATATCCCATTCTGAAAGCAGTTTTGGGTATGTCCGAATCTCGAATTTGCAACTGATAATAGCCCGATCTCAAATCTATTTTTGAGAACATTGAGGCTCCCTTCAGTTGGTCGAACAAATCATCGATGCGCGGCAACGGATATTTGTTCTTTATCGTCACTTTATTCAGCTGACGATAGTCAATGCACAACCTCATGGTTCCGTCCTTCTTTTTCACGAACAATACTGGTGCACCCCAAGGTGAGAAACTTGGTCGAGCGAAACCTCTATCTGTCAATTCTTGCAACTGAGCTTTCAACTCCTTTAACTCGGTTGGTGCCATACGATACGGAGTTATCGAAATCGGCGTAGTCCCAGGTACAAGCTCAATACCAAACTCTACCTCCCGAACAGGTGGTAAACCTGGTAATTCTTCCAGAAAAACATCCGGGTATTCACAAGCCACCGGCACAGATTCGGGTTTCTTTTCTAATTCTTTGTCATCAAGTACATACGCAAGGTATGCTTCGCACCCTTTTCTTACATATTTCTGTGCCAACATTGCTGATATTACAGCTGGCATCCCCTCCAAGTCCGCAGACTCAATTCAGATTACTTCGTTATTTGCGCACCTCAAATCAATAGTCTTGCTCTTGCAATTCACAATCGCATCATGCGCGGTCAACCAATCCAAACCAAGGATAACATCAAATTCATCAAACGGCGAAAGCATCAAGTCCGCCGGAAAACAGGAACCTCGAATTTCCAGGGGACATTTCTTACACACTTTGTCGACAAGCATGTAACGACCCAAGGGATTTGACACCCGAATTACGAACTCAGTAGACTCAATAGGTAAAGTCTTACTGGATGCTAAGGTTTCACATATGTAAGAATGAGTAGAACCGGGGTCAATCAAAGCAATTACATTAGTATCAAAGAGAGTGAATGTACCGGTAATAACATCAGGCGAAGAAGCATCCTCGCGGGCACGTATAGCATAAGCTCTAGCAGGCGCACGAGCTTCGGATCTGGTTATATCATCTCTAGATCCTCTCTGACCACCACCATCATTGCCCGCATTTCCAGATGGTCTACCCCGAGCAGTGGTAGCACCCGGTCTCCCACTCTGATTTACATTCTGTCCCGACAACCTCGGGCAATCTTTAATGAAGTGGTCAACTGATCCGCATTTGTAACAGGAGCGGTCAGGGAATCTACAACTCCCCGAATGCCATTTACCGCAATATCGGCATTTCGTTCTGTCTCGACGTTCATTCCCAACACTGGCGACTGAAGTGCCTCGTGTACCCACAAGGGGTCGATCACGATCTCGTCTAAAAAAGCCCGAAGTGCCTCTAAACTGGCCCGCATCATCCCGAAATCTCTTCGATGTCTGTTGAAGAGACCTTCCCGAGGATCTTTTACGAAACTCTCCAGTTCCCTCATCAACTCTTTGCTTTTCTTTTCTAAGCTCTTCGGCTTTACAAGCTCGTTCAACAAGTACCACGAACTCTCGTATTTCAAGAACGCCAACGAACATTTTTATATCTTCATTCAGCCCATCCTCGAAGCGTTTACACATAATAGCTTCGGACGAAACACATTCCCGAGCGTATTTGCTAAGTCTAACAAATTTTCGCTCGTAATCAGTAACCGACATGGAGCCTTGCTTAAGCTCAAGAAATTCCTTCCGTTTTTGATCAACAAATCTCTGACTGATATACTTTTTCCGAAACTCAGTTTGGAAAAACTCCCAAGTTACTTGCTCTCGAGGCACAACAGAAGTCAGAGTACTCCACCAATAGTAGGCAGAATCACGTAGCAAGGAGATAGCACACTTTAGGCATTCATCGGGTGTACAAGATAGCTCATCGAGTACCCGGATAGTGTTGTCCAACCAAAATTCAGCTTGCTCGGCATCGTCGCTATCCGTAGCCTTAAATTCAGTAGCCCTATGTTTTCGGATTCTGTCAACTGGGGGCTTATTTGACCTTATTTGGTCAGTTACCGGAGGTATTGTAGGTGCGGGGGTGGTATTAGTCGGGAATGGAGGTTGTGGAAAAGCCGTATTAGTTCAATGTATTGGTTGAACCAATCATTCATCACGCTATAGAAAGCTTGTCTAGCTTCCTCATTCGGGTTACTAGCATTAGGTTGAGAGTCTGCCGGCGCTGTCCCTTGTGCGGGAGCAGGCGCTACACTCTCAAGATCATCAGCTACCTCTCGGTCGGGATCAGGATCCATTACTATAAATAAACACATTTACAATTGTCAGAAATCACCACACTATCAAGTAATCACATAAAATGGCATGTATAGCTAGACCCAAAACATTACGGTAGTCCTAGAATCGACTAAACCGTAGCTCTGATACCAATAAAATGTAACACCCCGAACCCGAGTCCGACACCGGAGTCGAACACGAGGTGTTAACAAACTTTGAAAAATTTCCACACACTGCCCAATCTGTGTACTAGTCGCTTTAAAAATCATATCTTGAGCTTCACAACTCGAAAATCAGTTTCGCGATTTTTAACTGAAACTACACTCATATGCCCATCTACATATTTTTTTATAGAATTTTTGATCGGGCCAATTAGTACAGTTTATTAGTTAAAGTCTCCCATGTTACAGGAATCGACTACCCTGACCTTTGCGCATTACGACTTGGATATCTCCTTGTACAGGGCTCCAATACTGATGCTGTTTGTTTCTATAGAAACTAGACTCAGAGAGGAATCTATACATATATGGTATGACTCCTAATTATCTCTGGTTAATTTATAATGAATTTCCAAAGTCGGAACAGGAAATCCAGAAACCGTTCTGGCACTGTCTCACGAGAACCTGAATATCTCTTAACATACTGTCCGTATGATGGTTTCGTTACTTTCCTATGAAAGTAGATTCATCAAGGTTTGTTTACATAATTTATTCACTGTTTAATTCCATTCCTACTATTTTTAGTGATTTTCCAAATCTACATCACTGATGCTGTCAGCATCTACCTTTAAGGTAGGCTTTACCTATTTCATGGTTCAACTAGCCCTTTTTGCATACATAGCACAATTTATGAAAGTGATTAATCATCCCCGTGGCCAATCCTTGTCAAGCATATCCACACTAAATGATTATAACATTATACTTAAACACATATAAGCCATTTTCACATGGCTATCCAAAACTTATACATCACATAAAGTACTCGAAAAACAACAATGGGTCGTCCTAAACATGCCATATCAAAATTCAACCAAAAGAGTACCCAAAAGAGCCTTTGATCGTGTGGGCGACTTCGACTTCAAGATCCCGAGTCCGATAGCTGGAGAACCAAATCTATAAAACAGAGGAGCAATGAAACGGAGTAAGCAATTTATGCTTAGTAAGTTTTGAGCAAGGAATTCCAGCACAACAAAAGTATAGCATTCATATAGTTAAACGGATAATTTCATATGCACAAATTTACGATATCGTACTTGCTTCACATTATCAACCCTTATGTACATACACAAAAGATCAACTCGGCCAAAGGCCGGTAGCTCGTTTATCAACTGAGCGAATACTTATTTGTAAGGGCTCAACTACATTCAAGCACATACGAAACATACCTCAATGTCGGGATGTTTCGAGAGTATTAACTGGAATTTTACAGCAGGTTCATTCATTCCCAAATCACGTACCTTCGGAATTTAACCGGATATAGCTCCTCGTTCAAATGCCTTCGGGACTTAGCCCGGTTATAGTAATTCGCACAAATGCCTTCGGGACTTAACCCGGATTTAGTAACTCGCACAAATGCCTTCGGGCTTAGCCCGGAATTAGTATCTCGCACAAATGCCTTCGGGCTTAGCCCGGAATTAGTATCTCGCACATCTAACAATAATTCATGGCACATTCGTATTTCTTTTTCATTAGCAAAACTCAAACACAAGGCACAGACCATCCTTGCACATTCGGCTCAATAGCCACACATAGAGCATGATTTTAATTTGCTTAAAACATGATTTAATCACATCGTAATTTAAGCTCTCTTACTCAAGAACTTACCTCGGGTGTTGTCGAACGATTCCGCTAACTATTCGACCACTTTTTCCTTCCCTTTATCGGATCTATTTCCCCTTTGCTCTTGAGCTTAATTAAACAAATAAATTGATTTCATCATTTAGGCATCGAAAAGATGAACACAAGGCACTTAGCCCATATTTATACATTAAACATTGAAGTCACATACATGTGAAATCATGCATCAACACAACATATTAGCTAATTTTTCCCCCTTGGCCGAATATGCATGTCTATTTTTGGGGTCGATTTCAACACTTAATACACACATATACACACTAGTAAAGCATCCTCTCCCTTCCCATCGATTTAACACATGCATTGCTCATTAACATGTAAAAGTTACATTCGGCCTTAGCACACAACTTGCTAGCCGATTCTTCTCCATTTAGCAACCAATGCACATATGTGTTCACTCAAAAATGCTAAAAAGGAGGTTCAAGAATCATCAAGTCATCATCACATGCATCATTAACAAGCTTCATATTTAGCATGCAATGGCATTAACACAACCTCTACCTAGGTTTGAATCTTAACTCATCCTCATGTCTCATCACCACCACATCAAACATCAACCAAGAATGATGCATCCATGGTCAAGTGTCATTTCCATCACATAGCAAGATTTAGACCATGGGCTAGGTAGAACTCAAGCTAACAACTAAAACATGCATGCATCTCATGGAACATCATCAAACATACCTTAGCCTAGCTACATGCATGGCCGAACCTCTTCACCTTTCTTCTTCCTTCCTCCTTAAAATTATTGGCCAAGGATGAACCAAAGGATGAGAATTTTTTTTTCTTTCTTCCTTAGAACATTCGGCCAAGGGGAAATGAAGAAAGATGGACACTTTTTTTTTGTTTTTCCTTCTTACTTTCACGGCAATGGGGAGGGGAAGAAACAATTACACACATCCTTTCCTTTTTCCATTTCTTTATTCCCCATACTTCTTATTATATTTTATCCTACATACCTCACTAGGCCAACATGTTCCCAACATGTTTCCACCCATAGCATGGCCGGCCACTACTTATTAGGGGGGAATTTGACATGCAAGTCCCCCCTTTTTTTCCACATGCACTAATAGGTCCTTACGCATTGACCTATCACATTTTAAAATTTTCTCACATAAGTCCTATTGACTTAATTCACATGCAATCGACTAAATCGAAGCTTGAAATTTTCACACATTCATAGTTACATATTCTAGACAATAAATATCACATTCAAACATTTCGGTGACTCGGTTTAACGGTCCCGAAACCACTTCCCGACTAGGGTCAATTTTGGGCTGTCACATATCGATTCAACATCATCTTTTCATCCAAGAATGGTTCAAATCATCTTAATTTACTTGATACTTCATGTTCTTTACTAGTAAGGGCTTCATTTAATCTTTCTTGTGATTTTATTTTATTTTGATATTTATTCTTCAAATCTATCCAGCCGTTTGTTTTCACTTAATTTGCAGCCTTGACCCCTTTGGATTTCATACAGAATAGTGTTTCATTAGCATTCTTGGTCTCCTCCAAGAATCCTAACTTGGATTTAGTTTCCTTATTCTTTTATGACTTGATTTGTGTTGTTGCCCTTTTAACTTAACTTGGATTCTTTGGTTTTTGGGCGGGGTCAAACTCCATGATTCCTTAATCTTGAGAATGCAACAAACTAGTGCTCCTTAGGACATCTTCATGCCACTTTAGTCTTTTCTCGACTTTCTTCTTTCTTTTCCTTTAATTTATAGTTCAATTATTGTTTGTTTGTTTCTAATCTTTTATTTCTTTACTTTCATATCAAGAATCAATAAGAAAAGATGTTCCCCCTTCTTAATACACCAAGAAGTCTCTTCTTTTCTTATTGTGCCGATTGCTTTTATCACAAAATAATTTTATTTTGGCTTAAAAATCCATTCTGACAATTTCTTCTCTTATTTCAATTTTAGAACTAGTTTGTGGCCTTCTTTTGCTTCAAGAATGGTTCCTTCTCATCCACGAAACCGTATCTCACGCTTTCTTAGACTTATCTTTGGGCATCTCTCTCTTTCCCTGCTGTTTGGTTTTCTTTTTCATTCTTTTAACGAAAAATCTAATTGGTTTTATTTCTTTTGTTTCAATCTCAATTCGACATCATCTTTTCGTCCAAGAATGCTTCAAATCATCTTAATACTTGATTCTTAATCTAGAGTCCAATCTAAAATCTAAAACTTAGAAAAACTTTTGATCCTATACCGCACACGTCACTTCGTAAACGATTGACTCAAATTTAATAACTGAAGAACATCATATAAATTCATTTCATTGTGATAGAAGTAGAACATGTAAACCAAGCTAGAACTAGGATCTTGAAAAAGATCAAGTCGGTTCACTGAGAGGACTTGTTATTGATAAATTCCAATGGAATTAAGGCTACCAAGAAGGGAAAACAATCTATTAATAAAAGATTTGAATAATTGATAAGGACGCGTGCGGAATAGGATCTCAAGTTTGTCCAAGTCGTGGATTTATTCTATAGCTCTAGACAAAAGATGAAACTTTTATTTTGACTAATCTTGAGAATCCAACATTCCAAGACTCCTTAGGGCATCTTCATGCTGCTATAGTGTTTTCAAAGCTTTCATCTCTCTTTCCACTAATATGTAGCTTGATTCTTGTCTATTTCTTTTTAATATTTTATTTCTTTTCTGGAAGATCACGAATCAACATGAAAATACGTTATCCCTTCTTAATACACTAAGAACCATTCAAAACAAGGAAGTCTATTCTTTTCTTTTTGTGTCAATTGGTTTTATCACAAAAAAAAACTTATTATGGCTTAAAAATCCATCCTGACAATCTATTTTCTTCTTTCGATACTAGACCTAGATTGAGGCCTTCTTTTGGTTCAAGAATTGTTCTTTCTCGTCCAAGAAACCATATCCTACTCGTTCTTGCACTCTTCTTTGCCCACCTCTCTCTTTCTATGCTGTTTGGTTTAGTTTTTCATTCTTTTAACCGAAAATCTAATTGGTTTTTTTCTTTTGTTTAGATCTTGATTCGACATCATCTTTTCATCCAAGAATGCTTCAAATCATCTAAATATGTTTAATTCTTCATGTTCTTTCCTGGTCGGGCCTTCTATTAATCCTTCTTGTGATTTCATTTGATTTTGATCTTTTTCCTACAAATCTGTCCAACGGTTTGTTTTCACTTAATTTGCAGCCTTGACCCCTTTGGATTTCATACAAATTAGTGCTTTCTTAACCTACTTGGTCTCCTCCAAGAACCCTAAGTTAGATTTATTTTCCTTTTTCTTTTATAAGTTTATTTATGTTGCTGCCCTTTTAATTCTAGCTTTGATTTTTTAAGTTTTGGGTTGGGTTGAACTTCATGATTCCTTAATCTTGAGAATGCAACAATCTAATGCTCCTTCGGACATCTTCGTGGCACTTAGTCTTTGCCCAACTTTCTTCTCTCTTTCCCTAAATTTGTAGTTCGATTATTGTCTGTTTGTTTCTCATATTTTATTTCTTTACTTCCATATCAGGAATCAATAAGAAAAGAAGTTCTCCCCTTCTTAATACACCAAGAACCATTGAAAACTAGGAAGTCTCTTCTTTTCTTATTGTGCAGATTACTTTTATCACAAAACAATTTTAATATGGCTTAAAAATCCTATGTTTTCTTCTTTCAATTTCAGAACTAGTTGGAGGCCTTCTTTTGGTTCAAGAATGGTTCCTTTTCATCCATGAAACCGCATCCCACACTTTCTTAGACTTCTCTTTGGCCATCCCTCTCTTTCCTTGCTGTTTGGTTTTCTTTTTCATTTTTTTAAGAAAAAATCTAATTGGTTTCATTTCTTTTGTTTAGATCTCGATTCGACATCATCTTCTCACCAAGAATGCTTCAAATCATCTTAATATACTTGATTTGTTCATCTAGAGCCCAATGGAAATTCTAAAACTTGGAAAAAACTTTTGATCCTGTACTGCACGCGTCTCTTCATAAACGACCGATTCAAATTTAATAACAAAAGAACATCAAATAAACTCAATTCATTGAGATAGAAAAAAGAACAAGTAAACTGAGCAAGAACAAAAATCTTTAAAGAGATCAAGTCAGTTCATTAGTAGTACTTATTTTTGATAAATTCCAATGGAATTAAGGCTACCAAGAAGGGACAACAATCAATTAAGAAAATATTTAAATAATTGATACGGATGCATGCGAAATAGCACCCCAAGTTTGTCTAAGTCTTGGAACTATTCTATGGCTCTAGACGAAAGATGAAACTTGGATTCTGATTAATCTTGAGAATCCAACAATCCAAGGCTCCTCAGGACATCTTCATGCCACTTTAGTGTTTTCAAAGCTTTCATCTCACTTTCCTTTAATTTGTAGTTCGATTCTTGTCTGTTTCTTTCTAATATTTTATTTCTTTTCTACCAGAAATCAACAAGAAAATAAGTTCTCCCTTCTTAATACACCAAGAACCATTCAAAACAAAGAAGTCTATTCTTTTCTTATTATGTCGATTGCTTTTTTCACAAAACAATTTTATTATGGCTTAAAAATACATTCTGACAATCTATTTTGTTCTTTCAATTCCAGATATAGTTTGAGGCCTTCTTTTGGTTCTAGAATGGTTATTTCATATCCAAGAAACTGTATCCCACTCACTCTTGCACTCCTCGTTGCCCACCTCTCTTATTCCACGCTGTTCGGTTTACTTTTTCATTTTTTTAAACGAACATCTAATTTGTTTTTTTTTAGATCTCAATTCGACATCATCTTTTCATTCAAGAATGGTTCAAATCATCTTAATATACTTGATTCTTCATGTTCTTTACGGGCCAAGCCTTCCTTTAATCTTTCTTCTTATTTCATTCAGTTTCGATCATTATTCTTCAAACCTGTCCAACCATTTTTTTCACTTAATTTGTAGCCATGCCTCTTTTTATTTCATGCAGAATAGTGCTTCCTTAACCTTCTTGGTCTTCTCCAAGAACCCTAATTTGGATTCGTTTTCCTAGTTCTTTTATGACTTGATTTGTGTTGTTGCTGATGTGATCTGGCCCGAGTGGTTGAGCCGAACTCACTTGATTGCTCGATCGTAGACGAGAGAGTTGTTCGTGCCTCATATTTGAGAAATGGAAGTGAATGGGTAAGTTGGGATAAGTGAAAGTTTACAAAGAAGGGTAAGATTAGTAATAGGTTCGACTATGGGTAGCAAAGATGTTGTCAGATAGTTGGCTCGGTTTGGTGATAACAAGAAAGAAATTCGAAGAATGGGAATGGAAAACGAGCTTAACGTCAGGAATGACTCAACACTAGATAGTGTGTAACAGCCCAAAATTTACCCTAGTCGGGAAGTGGTTTCGGGACCACAAAACCGAGTTATGAAGATAATTAATTCTTATATTCTATGTTTATTATGTGTGTACATGCATATGTGGAAGTTTCATGCCTTAATTTTGCCAATTGCATGAGGAATTATTAAATAGGGATCAACATGAGACATGGTGAAAAATGATAGGTTAATTTTAAAGGGGCTTATTAGTGCATGTCAACACAAAGGTGGACTTGCATGTCAAATTGCCCAATTTTCCTTATAGTGGCCGGCCAAGGTGGGTTGATGATGGGAAAAATATTTGTTGAAATTGATATTGGGTTATGGGATTTAATAAATAAAAGAAAAGAATGAAAATGTGATGAAAAAAAAAAGGGGGCTTCATTCTTGTCTTCTTGGCCGAATTGAAGGAAGGAATAGGGGCAAAGAACTTTCGGCCATTTGAATGTTTAATAAGGTTAGTATATTGTGTTAAAGTTGTGAAATTTTAGCTTGTTTTAGGTTAATTATCATGGTTCTTACTTAGACCATGCTAATTCTTTTTAAAAAACTTTGATGGATGGATGGACCATTCGGCTATGGCTATTAAAGAAGGAATTTGATTATTTCCTTTAAGTTTTGATGGATAAAGAAACAAAAGGTTGTTGATGGAAGAAGTTAATGTGTTAAGAGATTATATGAAACTTATTCATGTTTATATATGTTATATGCATTGAAAATGGTTGATGATTTTGGAAGTGATTAGATTGAATCGGCCATGGTATATCCATAAACCCGATTTATGCTTGTTATGTGGTGGAAATTAAGGGTTAAATGTATGAAATTTGATGTATATTAACTATAGGTAATCACATACGTAAGGTCAAATTTAATTTGGTATATTCGGCCATATAGGTGTATATGTTTGTGATACTATTTTTGTTAACTCTTGATAACCGATTAAGGGAGTAATATTGGCTTATAAGGTTGAGTTGATTCATGATGTTGTATATTAGAATCAAAAATACTCAAGACTAGGTTACCATAATAGCGATAATGCATTCGGCCTTGAAGCATTAATCGAATATGGTTAAGGTTTTGATATTTTGAACAAGGATAATTGTGAAATGGAGTGAAAACCGTTAAATTATACATAAGTATCCAGCAAGAAAATTAAACTACTAAATGTGTTTATTATAGATCAAGACATCAAAGGGAGAGAATCAAGCAAAGGCAAAGAAAAGATCATCGAGTAGCCGAGTTGGAACCGTCTTACCCAACATAAAGTAAGTCATTAAGCATATAGTTGGTATTAATTCAAATGGTCATAACGTTTATGTAATGATGCTGAATGGAATGAATAAATATATATATATACATGTACGTATGTGGTGATGAAAGTGTTGAATGAAAAGAAAAGAGGTGAGATGTATTGAGTTGTTGATCTCGGCACTAAATGTGCGGGTATAAACATTTATGACCATGAGATTGGCGCTAAGTGTGTGGGTTTAAATTGTGCAGCACTAAGTGTGCGAATTGAATATGTAGCACTAAGTGTGCGAGTTTGACTATGTAGCACTAAGTGTGCGAGTTGACTATGTAGCACTAAGTGTGCGAGTATGATTATGTAGCACTAAGTGTGCGAGTTGATTATATAGCACTGAGTGTGCGGACTTAATAAATATTCTTGAATCATTATGGACACTAAGTGTGCGACACTATTGAGTCGATCACGGATAGCGGATCGGGTAAGTATCATGAGTTCATGGCTAATAGGTGCTATGTTTATATTTGGAGTTGAGCTTGGTAAGTTGAACCTATGTGACAAATATGCTTGAAGTCACGTACATAAGATTTATCGTGGAATGGGTGAAAGGCCGTTTAGTTGTATGATTGTAACGAAAATAAAATGATTTATGAAAATGCCTCGAATATTCTATTGATGAGTATATGGAATGTGAATGCATGATTTGGTATGAGATTGAACCGATAGGTCGGAGGAACTATGGTATGGTTCGGTATGGATGGAGTAACTAGCCTCGTTCCATTTTGTTTCCTCTTGTGATAATGTTATTAATGGATGGTAGTGTATTGTTTATGACTTACTGAGTTATAAACTCACTCGGTGTTTTCTTGTCACCTATTCTAGGTTTCTTGGACTCATCTCCTTTTGCGTGGTCGGGCCGTCATCGAAGTCATCACACCGGATAGCAAGTTTTGGTACTTTCTTCTTAGTTGGCTTAGGAGAACATTTCGGCATGTATAGGCTATTATGTTGTGTTTGAACTTTGGTATGTAATCTTTTAGCCATGCGAAAATGGCATAAATGTTCGGTTGGGTTTGGATTCATAACGTTAGGTCGCAAATCTTGATAATTCGACCTTTTTATGCCATACGTCATGGTTGATTATTTTGGTGTTAAAATTCATGATATGGCAATAGTGTAGTAGGGGGAAGTTTGACAATGATTAGCCTTTGGCATGGTTAGTCATGATCATAATTTGTGATATGCATGATGAATTATTAGTTAGATCAAGGAGTAAACACGAAGTGGGCATAGTTGCTTTCGTAACAGATGCTGGCAGCAGCAGTGACATGAGATTGAAAAATCACTAAAAATAGTAGAAGTGGAATTAATTGATGAATAAATTATGTAATCGAAGTTCGATGAGTCTATTTTCATATAGAAGTAACGAAAGGATCATATGGACAGTATGTTAAGAGATAATCAGGTTCTCGTGGGACAGGGCCAGAATTGTTTCTGGATTCCCTGCTCCGACTTTGGAAATTCATTATAAATTAACCAGAGATAATTAGGAGTCATACCATATATGTATAGATTCCTCTCTGAGTCTAGTTTCTATAGAAACAAACGAAATCAGTATGGAAGTTCTGTACAGGGAGATATCCAGGTCGTAATGCGCAAAGGTCAGTGTAGTCGACCCCAGTAACATGGGAGACTTTGATTAATAAACTGTACTAATTGGCCCGACCAAAAATTCTAGAAAAAAAATATGTAGATGGGAATATGAGTCTAGTTTCAGGGAAAATTCACGGAACTGGATTTTGAGTTCCAGAGCTCAAGATATGATTTTTAAAGCGACTAGTACGCAGATTGACAGCTTGTCTGGAAAAATTTTAATAAGTGGTTTGAAGTCTGTTAACACCTCGTGTTCGACTCCGGCGACGGCCTCGGGTTCGGGGTGTTACATTTGATTGGTATCAGAGCACGTATGAGTCTAGCTATACATGCCGAATGTTATTGTTTAACTGTGTGATGACTTCTGACGGTTAAAATTTATGTTTTGATTAGTAAATGGATCCCGGTGTAGAAAGAATCTTAGCGGATGACGTTGAAAGTGTAGCGGCTGCTCCTGCACAAGGGACACCGCCTATTGAACCTCAGTCATCTGCGAATAATCAAGGTGAGGGGGCAAAACAAGCCTTCTTTACCATGATGAATGAGTGGGTCGCGCAGTATGCCCGAACCAATCCGGCTGTCCAACAATTCCCGAATTTGAATAATCCACCCCCGGAGCCAGTAATGCCATCAGTTACTGATCCTGTGAGGCTGAGTAAGCCACCTGTAGACTTGATTAGGAAGCGCGGGGCTGAGGAGTTCAGGGCCATAGTTACTGATGATGCTGAAAGGGCCGAGTTCTGGCTTGATAACACCGTTCGGGTGTTCGATGAATTGTCATGCACACCTGATGAATGTCTAAAGTGTGCTGTATCTTTGTTGCGAGACTCAGCCTACTATTGGTGGAGGACCTTGATTTCCATAGTCCCGAACGAACGAGTAACTTGGGACTTCTTTCAGACGGAATTTCGAAAGAAATATATTAGCCAACGGTTCATTGATCAAAAGCGTAAGGAATTCTTGGAACTCAAGCAAGGCCGTATGACAGTATCTGAATACGAACATGAATTCGTGAGACTCAGTAGGTATGCCCGAGAGTGTGTAGCTGATGAGGTTGCTATGTGCAAAAGATTCGAAGAAGGATTGAATGAAGATTTAAAGCTACTAATGGGTATTTTGGAAATAAAAGAATTCGTAACACTAGTCGAACGAGCCTGCAAGGCGGAAGAACTTGGAAAGGAGAAGAAGAAGGCTGAATTTGAAGCTAGAGACTATCGTAAAAGATCGACGGGTAAAGCTCCGTTCTCAGCTGTAAAGAAGTTCAAGGAGGACACTAATAAGTCGAGGACGACTGCGGGAATTTCCATCAGAGCAAAACCATCGACGGGCTCCCGAGCTACTTCGGTAGCTAGTGTGGGCAATAATCGTCTAGAGAAACCTGAATGTCCCCAATGCGGAAGACGACACCTAGGTGAATGTTGGGGTAAGTCTACTAACAGGGCCTGTTACGGATGCGGTTCGAAGGACCACTTCATTAGAGATTGCACGGAGCTTGATGAGAAGAATAAGATTCAAGGTGCAAGACCTAGTGGAGTGACAACTAGAGGTAGACCACCGAGAATTTTGGGAGGTAGGGGTGGTAGTCAGAGAGGGGCCTCTGATATGGCTGTTCGAGCCGAGAACCGTACTCCTGCTAGAGCTTATGCCATCCGCGCACGAGAGGAGGCATCCTCCCCTGACGTCATCACTGGTACCTTCACTCTCTTTGATACTAATGTGATTGCATTGATTGACCCTGGCTCTACTCATTCATATGTATGCGAAACCTTAGCATCCAGTAAGACTCTACCTGTTGAGTCTACTGAGTTCGTAATTCGAGTGTCAAACCCTTTAGGTCAATGCGTATTTGTTGATAAAGTGTGTAAGAGATGCCCTCTAATAATCCGAGAATCCTGTTTTCCGGCCGATTTGATGCTTTTGCCGTTTGACGAATTTGATGTTATTCTTGGTTTGGATTGGTTGACCGCGCATGATGCGGTTGTGAATTGCAAAAGCAAGACTATTGATTTGAGGTGCGCAAATAACGAGATAATCCGAGTTGAGTCTGCGGACTTAAGGGGGTTGCCAGCTGTAATATTAGCAATGTTGGCCCAGAAATATGTGAGAAAAGGGTGCGAAGCATACCTTGCGTATGTACTTGATGACAAAGAGTTAGAAAAGAAACCCGAATCTGTGCCGGTGGTTTGTGAATACCCGGATGTTTTTCCTGAAGAGTTACCAGGTTTGCCACCTGTTCGGGAGATAGAGTTTGGTATTGAGCTTGTACCTGGAACTACGCCAATTTCGATAGCTCCGTATCGTATGGCACTAACCGAGTTAAAAGAGTTGAAAGCTCAGTTGCAAGAATTGACGGATAGAGGTTTCGCTCGACCAAGTTTCTCACCTTGGGGTGCACCAGTATTGTTCGTGAAAAAGAAGGACGGAACCATGAGGTTGTGCATTGACTATCGTAAACTGAATAAAGTGACGATAAAGAACAAATATCCGTTGCCGCGCATCAATGATTTGTTCGACCAACTGAAGGGAGCCTCAGTGTTCTCAAAATAGATTTGAGATCGGGCTATTATCAGTTGCGAATTCGAGATTCGGACATACCCAAAACTGCTTTCAGAACGAGGTACGGTCACTACGAGTTCTTAGTGATGCCGTTTGGGCTCACTAATGCCCCTGCAGTATTTATGGATTTGATGAATCGGATCTTCAGACCATATTTGGATCGGTTCGTAGTTGTGTTCATTGATGACATCTTGGTCTATTCAAGAGATGAGATCGAACATGCTGAACACTTGAGATTAATGTTGCAAGTTTTGCGGGATAAGAAGTTATATGCTAAGTTCAGTAAGTGTGAGTTCTGGTTAAGAGAGGTTAGCTTCTTGGGTCATGTGGTATCCACATCGGGTATTCGAGTTGACCCGAACAAAATCTCAGCCATACTTAACTGGAAACCTCCGAGAAATATTACTGAGGTTCGGAGCTTTTTGGGACTCGCCGGTTATTACCGACGATTTGTCAAAGGTTTCTCGATGATAGCCACACCAATGACGAAGCTACTTCAAAAGGATGCTAAGTTCAAATGGACGGAGAAATGTCAGAAAGGCTTCGATCAACTGAAAACTCATTTGACTGAAGCTCCAATTTTAGTGCAACCCGAATCAGGCAAAGAGTTTGTCATTTATAGTGACGCATCCCTACTCGGGTTGGGTTGCGTATTGATGCAAGAAGGTCGAGTTGTGGCCTATGCGTCGAGACAATTGAAGCCACACGAGAGAAATTATCCCACCCATGATCTCGAGCTAGCCGCCATCGTATTTGCTTTGAAAATATGACGACATTATTTGTTTGGCGAAAAGTGCCATGTATTTTCGGATCACAAAAGTCTCAAATATTTGATGACTCAAAGAGACCTAAATCTGCGACAAAGACGTTGGCTTGAGTTGTTGAAAGATTACGAGCTTGCCATTGATTACCACCCGGGAAAGGCTAATATGGTTGCGGACGCCTTAAGCCGGAAATCGCTGTTTGCTTTACGAGCGATGAATGTGCACTTGTCTGTTCTACCCGACAATGTGTTAGTAGCTGAATTAAAAGCCAAACCATTATTGATTCATCAAATTCGTGAAGCCCAGAAAGTTGATGATGAATTGGTTGCAAAACGGGCTGAGTGTGTTCCGAACAAGGAATCGGAGTTTCAAATGGATGATGATGATTGTTTGAGGTTCAGAAGTCGTTTGTGTGTTCCAAGGAATTCGGAACTTATTTCGATGATTTTGAATGAGGCTCATAGTGGCCGAATGTCTATCCACCCGGGTAGTACTAAAATGTACAACGATCTGAAACGTCAATTTTGGTGGCCGGGCATGAAACGAGACATTTCGGAATTTGTTTTAAGGTGTTTAATATGTCAACAAGTGAAAGCGGAACATCAAGTGCCTTCGGGATTACTTCAGCCAATCATGATACCTGAATGGAAATGGGATCGAGTCACGATGGATTTTGTATCTGGGTTACCATTGTCGACGAGTAAGAAAGATGCGATTTGGGTTGTTGTCGATAGACTGACTAAGTCGGCTCACTTTATCCCTGTATGTACGGATTTTTCATTGGATAAACTAGCCGAATTGTATGTTTCTCAGATTGTGAGATTACATGGAGTACCTATTTCTATCGTGTCGGATAGAGATCCGAGATTCACCTCGCGATTTTGGAAGAAATTGCAAGAAGCTTTGGGTACCAAGCTGCATTTTAGCACCGCTTTTCATCCCCAAACCGATGGTCAATCCGAGCGGATAATTCAGATACTCGAGGATATGCTGAGATGCTGCATCCTTGAGTTTAGTGTTTCATGGGAACGGTATGTACCTTTGATTGAATTCGCTTACAACAATAGTTTTCAATCAAGTATTAAGATGGCACCTTACGAGGCTTTGTACGATCGTAAATGCCGTACACCATTGTTTTGGACCGAGCTCGGTGAAAGTAAAGTTTTCGGAGTTGATTTGATTAAAGATGCCGAACAGAAAGTAAAGGTAATCCGCGAAAGTCTGAAGGCAGCCACAGATCGTCAGAAATCGTATGCGGATCTGAAACGAAAGGACATTGAATATCAGGTGGGGGATAAAGTGTTCCTTAAAGTTTCGCCTTGGAAAAAGGTACTTAGGTTTCGCCGTAAGGGCAAGTTGAGCCCGAGATTCATTGGGCCATACGAAATCTCCGAACGAGTGGGGCCAGTTGCGTATAGATTGATTTTGCCCCCTGAGCTTGAAAAGATTCATGATGTCTTTCATGTTTCGATGCTTCGACGCTATCGATCTGATCCATCGCATATAATTAGCCCATCAGAGGTTGAAATTCAAGCCGATATGAGTTATGAAGAAGAACCGATACGTATCCTAGCTCGTGAAGTGAAGGAGTTGCGAAACAAAAGGGTTCCGTTAGTGAAGGTGTTATGGCTCAAACATGGGATCGAGGAAGCTACTTGGGAAACCGAGAGCTCGATGAAAGAACGATACCCAAACCTATTTACCGGTAAGATTTTCGGGGACGAAAATTTCTTAAGTGGGGGAGAGTTGTAACAGCCCAAAATTTACCCTAGTCGGGAAGTGGTTTCGGGATCACAAAACTGAGTTATGAAGATAATTAATTGTTATATTCTATGTTTATTATGTGTGTACATGCATATGTGGAAGTTTCATGCCTTAATTTTGCCAATTGCATGAGGAATTATTAAATAGGGATCAACATGAGACATGGTGAAAAATGATAGGTTAATTTTAAAGGGGCTTATTAGTGCATGTCAACACAAAGGTGGACTTGCATGTCAAATTGCCCAATTTTCCTTATAGTGGCCGGCCAAGGTGGGTTGATGATGGGCAAAATATTTGTTGAAATTGATATTGGGTTATGGGATTTAATAAATAAAAGAAAAGAATGAAAATGTGATGAAAAAAAAAAGGGGGCTTCATTCTTGTCTTCTTGGCCGAATTGAAGGAAGGAATAGGGGCAAAGAACTTTCGGCCATTTGAATGTTTAATAAGGTTAGTATATTGTGTTAAAGTTGTGAAATTTTAGCTTGTTTTAGGTTAATTATCATGGTTCTTACTTAGACCATGCTAATTCTTTTTAAAAAACTTTGATGGATGGATGGACCATTCGGCTATGGCTATTAAAGAAGGAATTTGATTATTTCCTTTAAGTTTTGATGGATAAAGAAACAAAAGGTTGTTGATGGAAGAAGTTAATGTGTTAAGAGATTATATGAAACTTATTCATGTTTATATATGTTATATGCATTGAAAATGGTTGATGATTTTGGAAGTGATTAGATTGAATCGGCCATGGTATATCCATAAACCCGATTTATGCTTGTTATGTGGTGGAAATTAAGGGTTAAATGTATGAAATTTGATGTATATTAACTATAGGTAATCACATACGTAAGGTCAAATTTAATTTGGTATATTCGGCCATATAGGTGTATATGTTTGTGATACTATTTTTGTTAACTCTTGATAACCGATTAAGGGAGTAATATTGGCTTATAAGGTTGAGTTGATTCATGATGTTGTATATTAGAATCAAAAATACTCAAGACTAGGTTACCATAATAGCGATAATGCATTCGGCCTTGAAGCATTAATCGAATATGGTTAAGGTTTTGATATTTTGAACAAGGATAATTGTGAAATGGAGTGAAAACCGTTAAATTATACATAAGTATCCAGCAAGAAAATTAAACTACTAAATGTGTTTATTATAGATCAAGACATCAAAGGGAGAGAATCAAGCAAAGGCAAAGAAAAGATCATCGAGTAGCCGAGTTGGAACCGTCTTACCCAACATAAAGTAAGTCATTAAGCATATAGTTGGTATTAATTCAAATGGTCATAACGTTTATGTAATGATGCTGAATGGAATGAATAAATATATATATGCATGTACGTATGTGGTGATGAAAGTGTTGAATGAAAAGAAAAGAGGTGAGACGTATTGAGTTGTTGATCTCGGCACTAAATGTGCGGGTATAAACATTTATGACCATGAGATTGGCGCTAAGTGTGCGGGTTTAAATTGTGCAGCACTAAGTGTGCGAATTGAATATGTAGCACTAAGTGTGCGAGTTTGACTATGTAGCACTAAGTGTGCGAGTTGACTATGTAGCACTAAGTGTGCGAGTATGATTATGTAGCACTAAGTGTGCGAGTTGATTATATAGCACTGAGTGTGCGGACTTAATAAATATTCTTGAATCATTATGGACACTAAGTGTGCGACACTATTGAGTCGATCACGGATAGCGGATCGGGTAAGTATCTTGAGTTCATGGCTAATAGGTGCTATGTTTATATTCGGAGTTGAGCTTGGTAAGTTGAACCTATGTGACAAATATACTTGAAGTCACGTACATAAGATTTATCGTGGAATGGGTGAAAGGCCGTTTAGTTGTATGATTGTAACGAAAATAAAATGATTTATGAAAATGCCTCGAATATTCTATTGATGAGTATATGGAATGTGAATGCATGATTTGGTATGAGATTGAACCGATAGGTCGGAGGAACTATGGTATGGTTCGGTATGGATGGAGTAACTAGCCTCGTTCCATTTTGTTTCCTCTTGTGATAATGTTATTAATGGATGGTAGTGTATTGCTTATGACTTACTGAGTTATAAACTCACTCGGTGTTTCCTTGTCACCTATTCTAGGTTTCTTGGACTCATCTCCTTTTGCGTGGTCAGGCCGTCATCGAAGTCATCACACCGGATAGCAAGTTTTGGTACTTTCTTCTTAGTTGGCTTAGGAGAACATTTCGGCATGTATAGGCTATTATGTTGTGTTTGAACTTTGGTATGTAATCTTTTAGCCATGCGAAAATGGCATAAATGTTCGGTTGGGTTTGGATTCATAACGTTAGGTCGCAAATCTTGATAATTCGACCTTTTTATGCCATACGTCATGGTTGATTATTTTGGTGTTAAAATTCATGATATGGCAATAGTGTAGTAGGGGGAAGTTTGACAATGATTAGCCTTTGGCATGGTTAGTCATGATCATAATTTGTGATATGCATGATGAATTATTAGTTAGATCAAGGAGTAAACACGAAGTGGGCATAGTTGCTTTCGTAATAGATGCTGGCAGCAGCAGTGACATGAGATTAAAAAATCACTAAAAATAGTAGAAGTGGAATTAATTGATGAATAAATTATGTAATCGAAGTTCGATGAGTCTATTTTCATATAGAAGTAACGAAAGGATCATATGGACAGTATGTTAAGAGATAATCAGGTTCTCGTGGGACAGGGCCAGAACGGTTTCTGGATTCCCTGCTCCGACTTTGGAAATTCATTATAAATTAACCAGAGATAATTAGGAGTCATACCATATATGTATATATTCCTCTCTGAGTCTAGTTTCTATAGAAACAAACGGCATCAGTATGGAAGTTCTGTACAGGGAGATATCCAGGTCGTAATGCGCAAAGGTCAGTGTAGTCGACCCCAGTAACATGGGAGACTTTGACTAATAAACTGTACAAATTTTCCTGACCAAAAATTCTAGAAAAAAATATGTAGATGGGAATATGAGTCTAGTTTCAGGGAAAATTCACGGAACTGGATTTTGAGTTCCAGAGCTCAAGATATGATTTTTAAAGCGACTAGTACGCAGATTGACAGCTTGTCTGGAAAAATTTTAATAAGTGGTTTGAAGTCTGTTAACACCTCGTGTTCGACTCCGGCGACGGCCTCGGGTTCGGGGTGTTACATAGTGTCACCCCAATTCCTATATTGTTAAGGTGAAAAGGATGAATAGATGGATAGGTGAACGCCACACCAAGATTGGTGATAAGTTCAAACAAGAACGATTGACGCCACTAGCACAAGCTAGATAAGTCTTTCGAAACTTATACGAGATATGAGAGGAAGCAACCTCACAAGAACAATGTTCATTAAACAAATTGGAAAAAGTCCTTTTACAATGAAATGAACAAACTATTTATAGACTATCATGTAGTAGCCGAATGGACAAACTAGCTAGCTTAAAGACTAATCAAATTCGGTCATGAACTAACTAGAATGTTCTAGAATGAAAACATTAATTAACTAATCTTGATTCGGCTGATGGGAATGTGTTTGGACAGCTTCATGTATGAGCTTTAATCACTTGAATGAATATGACCCTTTGGAAGCTCAATGGGTGTCTAGGTTCGGCCATGGGGTGCATGAAGCTTCCAAGAGGTGTCTCTTGGCCAAATAGGTGCTTAGAAACTCCAAGGGTCCTCCCACATGCATTCGGCTGTACATGGAACTTGGAAGGAAGCTTGAACCTAGCCGTACATGAACTTGCATTAATTATCCTCCATTCATGCATGTGTACCGTCCAAAGCGGATGTATTCTTCAATATCTATTGCTTGCAATTAATCCTCCATGTACATGAATGTAAGACCTCCAAACATTGAACCGAACCATGCTTGAATCTTCCCGTTCAATGAACATTCCCGTACATGCACCTTGCCATTAATGAACCTCCACATTCGGCTGAACCTACATGATTAAATAACATATAAATAAAACACAACTATTCATATAATCATAATTAAAAATATTAACTAGACAACTTAATGACACTAACTAAATTCAGACATATTAATTATAAGTCAACTAGCATATTTAATTCGGCTAGCTCAAATAATTCAAAAACACTTAGTGAGCTAAGTTGAGCTAGGGAATTCGGCATAAGCTGTAGCAAACTTAATTAAAAACAAATTTAAACTTAGTTTATTGTAAAGAAAAAGGAATGAGCTGAAACGAGCTCAAGTGACCCGATTAGAGTTGAATGGCGCATGGGGAGCTGGAGAAGAGCTGAGATCGGATTGCAAAAGAGTGCATTGAGTCTTCAAGGAGTTGTTCTTAGCTCCTCCAATGTCATGGACCTGGTTATCATCCCAAATGCGCAACACCAAGGCTGAAAAAATGCCTTGAAATTGCTTGGTTCGAGCTCGAGTCATGGGGCCTTTTGGAAGCTCGATTAGTTCTTGATTTGCATTCGAGGATGCCCCGAACGTGCTTACATCAGTTTCCCTTTTAATTCTAACTTTGGTTGTTTGAGTTTTGGATGGGGTCAAACTCCATGTTTCCTTAATCTTGAGAATGCAACAATCTAATATTCCTTAGGACATCTTCACGCCACTTTAGTCTTTTCCCAACCTTCTTCTCCCTTTCCTTTAATTTATAGTTCGATTCTTGTCTGTTTGTTTCTAATCTTTTATTTCTTTACTTCTATATTAGGAATCAACAAGAAAAGACGTTCCCCCTTCTTAATACACCAATAACCATTAAAAACAAGGATGCATCTTCTTTTCTTATTTTGTCGATTGCTTTTATAACAAAATAAGTTTATTATGCCTTAGAAATCCATTCTGACAATCTGTTTTCTTCTTTCAATTTTAGAACTAGTTGGAAGCCTTCTTTTGGTTGATGGGTGGTTCCTTCTCATCAAAAAAATCATATCCCACTCTTTCTTAGACTCCTCTTTGGCCATCTCTCTCTTTCCTTATTGTTTAGTTTTCTTTTTCATTCCTTTAACAAAAAATCTAATTGATTTTACTTCTTTTGTTTAGGTCTCAATTTGACATCATTGATTTGACAAAATTGATAAGGAAGCGTGAAAAATAGGATCTCAAGTTAGTCCAAGTCGTGGATCTATTTTACAGGTCTAGATGAAAGATGAAACTTTGATTTTGAATAATCTTAAGAATCCTACAATCCAAGGCTCCTTAGGACATCTTCATGCCACTTTAGTGTTTTCAAAGCTTTCAACTCTCTTTCCTCTAATTTGTAGTTCGATTCTTGTCCGTTTCTTTCTAATACTTTATTTCTTTTCTACTAAATAAAGAATCAACAAGAAAATATGTTATCCCTTCTTAATACACCAAGAACCATTCAAAATAAGGAAGTCTCTTATATTCTTATTTTGCCAATTGCTTTTATCACAAAAAAATTATTATGGCTTAAAAATCCATCCTGATAATCTATTTTCTTTTTTCGATACCAGATCTAGATTGAGGCCTTCTTTTGGTTCAAGAATGGTTCTTTCTTATCCAAGAAATCGTATCCCACTCGTTTTTACGCTCATCTTTGCCCACCTCTCTCCTTCTATTCTGTGTCGTTTACTTTTTCATTCTTTTAACTAGAAATCTAATTTGTTTTATTTCTTTTGTTTAGATCTCGATTCGACATCACCTTTTCATCCAAGAATAGTTCAAATCATCTTAATATATTTGATTCTTCATGTTCTTTACTGGTCAGGCCTTCCTTTAATCTTTCTTATGATTTTATTCGATTTTGATCTTTTTTCATCAAATCTGTCCAACCGGATTTTTTTACTTAATTTGCAACCTTGAGCCCTTTGGATTTCATACAGAATAGTGCTTCCTTAACCTACTTGGTCTCCTCCAAAAACCTTAATATGGATTCAGTTTCCTTGTTCTTTTATGACTTGATTTGTGTTCTTTCCCTTTTAATTCTATGTAACACCCCTCACTCGTATCCATCGCCAGAATAGGGTTACAGAGCCTTACCGGACTTATTACACAATCGAACATGCATTTCTCAAACAATTATCAAATTTAGATGTAAAACATTCATAATCATTCATCAAATCCATAACATGAGCCTACGAGGCCCAAAATATGCATTAGGAGTGGTTTGGGACTAAACTGATAGCTTGGGAAACTTTTAGAAAACTTAGGAAATTTTTGAAAATACAGGGGACATGTAACATCCCGAATTAGGGCCTAGACGGAATAGTGGTTTCGGAATCAAAAATTTGATGTTAAAATAATCATTTTATGATCATTATGAGGTCTAGGATATGAAAATAAGCATGTGTTAAAGTTCCATGAAGAAATTCTATGTGTAAAGGTGTCCAGTTGGAAATTAAGAACCAAATTGAATAAATTGCAAAACTTGGGTTTTAGAAGCAATTAGTATGAAATTGCTATGGATTATTAATTAAATGTCCTTAAAGATAATTTTCCCAATTTCTATGTTTTTGGATAAAAATGGGCATGCATGGAAAATTTTGGAAGTTTAGTAATGAAGGGCATTTTGGTCATATGGCTAATTGAAGAATAAAAAGGGAAAAATAAGCCAAAATCATGTCATTCATCTTCTCCATGCTGCCAAAATTTGCATGCTCTCCATAGCTAGGGTTTTCAACATTTTAAGCTCAATAGTAAATGCTCCCAAGCCCCATTTTTAATGCTCTTCGTATTGTTGAGATCCTCGTAACATGCTCTCTCTATTTCTACCCATATTTCAAGCTAGGGTTCATGTTCAAAAATTTACCCATGCATGAGATGTTTGTGTTTTGATGATTTATAGAGGAATATGAGAGTTTAAAGGATAGTAAACAACTTTTACTAAGTAGTTTTTCATGAAAATGGCTTAAGGGACCATTTTGTAAAAGTTGTGAAAATGGGTAGAAAAATGTAAAATGAAAGAAAATGTGGGCTACTATAGGCAAGAAAAATATTCGGCTAGGCTTGGGTAACTTATAAATTTCATGCATTTCATTATACAAGCCTTAGGACTAAATTGTAAAACTGTGAAAAGTTAGGGGCAAATTGGTCATTTTGCTCAGGGTGAGTTTTAAATCCTAAAATGAAAAATGTGATATATAATAGTCAAATTTTATTGATATAGACCCCGAGGAACCAATTCCAGAGGTCGACCGTGGAAAATGAAATATTTCGGAGTAACTGAAATACGAAACAAAGTAATTACCAAGTAAGTTCGTATAACTTGAAGTAAACTCTTAATACACTTAAATAAGCATGTTCTTGAATGTATGAAAATTTAGATATTCATGGCATGATAATTCATGAAATGTATGAAAATTTAGATATTCATGGCATGATAATTCATGAAATGTGCTCGAGTAAATGAAAGATGATAAATGTCCCGGTTGAAACAGAAAGGGAGATCCGATGGATAAATTATGGCTTACATGACATGAGATTCTGCATGTGTTGCAGAAAAGGATTTAGCCCGGGCAGGTAATCCGATGATCTCAAAATAGAAAGGATCTAGCCCGAACGAGTGCTCCTTGAGTGATCGAGCCTTCCGATGAATATGGGTGCGTTAAGGATTTAGCCCGAACTGGTAATCCGATTGAGGACTGAATTTAGCCTGGATGGCAATTTAGATCCAAGATTATGAGAGCAATTGTCATTGAGAGGGATTTAGCCTGGACTGGTAATCCCGACATTGCTCTATGAGTTACTACTACGGGGGATTTAGCCTTGACTGGCAATCTTGTCGTAAGATATTAGGTTCACGGGGGTGCGTACTCGAGATGATCACTTGTATGACTTGTCGGTAATTGGGCTATCCATTGAGATTTTCAAGGAATTCAATGGGACTAACATGAGAAATAGAAATGGAAATATTGAATTGATGAGCTCATCTAAGACTAATGGCATGATGCACTGTTATGAGACTAATTTTCTGATTAAGTGTATGTGATAGGGAAACTATTTCATGCTTGTTGGAATCACTGCCTAAATATGGTCATATGCTAATTAACCGGTAAGTTTACTTTCCAGTTATCTAGACTTACTAAGCACATAAATTCTTACCCTCTTCTCTTTTCCCTGTCTTACAGAGCTCGTGGACTCGTGAAGATTTGAAGACGGTTGGAGAATCAACACACTATCGACTTGTTCTACTTTGGTATATAGATACTTTTATTTTGTTTAATGGCATGTATAGGATTTTTTGGTTATTTTGTTACATGTGTCATTTGGCTAGCCAATGTAAGGGCCTAAATGGTTTACATATTCCTTTGTATATGGCCATGAGATATGGCTTATATTGATGTAGATTGTAAACCTACTAATAATGCATGTCTATATTTAAATGTTTCATGAGATATGATGATGAGGCTTATCATGAATGGATTATTGAAATCGGACCTAATAATTTGAGAGTGGACATAGCATATAATGGTATATGGTTATAATATGGCCTAAGTGTAAAATTTAAAATGTGCTATGTTAATCCCTAATACGAAAAGGATAATTCAGCATGTACTAAACTGATGAGATGAGGTTAACATGCAATAAGTTATGTCAAGGTTGTTTAATATTATAATTAGGCCATGTTAAATACCACTGAAGTCTCTAAGTGTGTATGGATGAAAGAGGGTGACCAAAGGCTTGGAAAATAGCCCTAAAAAGATCCACACGGGTAGACATACGGGCATGTATCTAGGCCGTGTGTAATACACGGTTAGCCCCATGGGCATGTTGCCTGGCCGTGTGTCCCCTGCACTTAAAATTTTAGGTCAGTTTTCATGGTAGTAAACACATTGGTAGAGACACAGCCATGTGTCTCAACCGTATGGAGGACACGGCCTAGCACACGGGCATGTGCCTCACATGGCCAAAGACACGCCTATGCACAGGCCATGTGGACATTTGAAATGGGATTACATGGCCGTGTCCCAGCCTGTTTCCGACCCCATGTAACTCTCTGACTTGGGTCACACAGCCAACCACACACCCACGTGACTAGCCCGTGTGCCCTTCAAAATTGCCACACACGCTCGTGTGCCAGGCTATGTACTAAGCCATGCCAAACTTGTAGGGTGTACTGACTTATACCACACGGCCAAGTCACACGCCCGTATGCTGGGTCGTGTGGAGCATACTGACTTGTTTTATAATTAAACACCAGGGGACATACAGGCGTGTCACCTAACCGTGTGTCACACACGGCTGAGACGCACGCCCGTGTCTTTACCTGTGTGGACAAAAATAGGCTATTTACCAAGCCATTTTGCTCACCCAATGTAACACCCCAAACCTGGCTTAGTCATTACGACCGAATCTGACGTGCCACATTGAAGCACCTTCTAGAACTTGAACTTTCTAGTGAAAAACCATTTTTAAGTTGAAACCCATTTAGTTTGTATTAGGAACTGAAACTAACTTATCAAAACATTTGTTATCATTGACTTCTTAATCCGATTCAAAACTGCAAAATTTTCTCTAGTTGAAAACCTTAAGGTTAAAATTTCATATTTTTCTCTAAAACCGTTATTCTTTTGAAAACTTAATATTCCTACTCTAGCAGTTTAAGAAACGAAATCAAAAGCCAAATAAAAGTTAAAACTCCCCCAAATGGCCTTATTACATAATTAAAACCCAAATATAAAATCTTAGAATAATTTAAGTCATAATCAAATCATCTGCGATCGTGTGGCCATTTCTGGGTCCCTTGTGGCTCCAAATCGTCTAAGGCTGGGGATTACCTGTACAATTAAATGATAGGGTGAGTTTATGAAAACTCAGTGTGTAATCCCCTATCAGTCAAATCATAAACAGTGCATGCCGTAGCGGTCTGGGCCTGAGCCCTATTCAGTAACAGTACAGTCTAGGCCTTAGCCCTATACAGTGACAGTGTGGGCCTAAGACCAAAAACAGTAATAGTACAGTGCAGGTATGCAACCCATCCCAATCCAACCAACACACCATGTGGGGATTAAATCGGCCCACACAGCCAACACACTTAAATCACAGCGAAGCTGCTAACAGAACGCAACAACGCTACTAATAACAGTAAACATGGCAAAGCCACTAGTACAGTAATTACGTGGCAGAGCCACTAATACTTCCTCCAGATCAGGAACCTAACCCCATGCAGTATGTCGTGTCATAAATATTACGTGTATGCAGTATGCCATACTCAAAACTAGTCACATAAATATCAAACACACATCAATTAACCTACCACTAGGGGTATAATGGCCATTTCATTGGTTAGAGGTAAAACAATAATTTCCCCCCTCAAGGGTATTTTGGTCATTTATCCAACTTTGGGGTCCCGGTACAGATAATGACCCTCCAAAAGGTCTACGGTCATATCAAACGACTCAAATAACCCATATGGCCAAAACAGTGTAAATGCGCCTAAGGCCCATTACTCAGCCCAAGTAGGCCCACAAGCTCGTGTGGCCCATTAATCCCAAAATCGGTCGTGACTATCCGTTCCCATAGTCCACTCTTTTTTTTGTCATTTACCGCAAACTTTATCTATGTGGACCCCACGAGCCTATTGGGCCCACACGGCCCATCTCGACCCACGAGGCCCATAATGGCCTAAGCCCACGAGAACGCTCATGGCGGCCTCCACTATCCTTCGCCCATGATGTGTGGCCTCAGACTACCACACAAGCATTCGCACGCCCCTAGGGCCTCCAATGTTGACATTTCGACTTTTCGGCTTTTTCCTATTCACAGCAAGAAGAGGTATGGATACACACTTGATGCGATTGGAAGCAATCCTCCCTCCGAACACTCTTATGCCCCAAAGCCTCAAGAATGGTCAACCGCCTTCGAACGCTACCTACACAAGAGATACCACCATTCTACATCAGACTTGCAATCGAAGTCTAACAACATTCCTAACCAAAAATAACTTACCACACAACCGAATATGGTATATACTACTGCAGTGGCGCACACCGAAGTATGTAACGAATTGATCTGAAAGGTAGATAGAAGGGGTAGTCGACAATAAGAGAAAAGTTAGTAAATGGTTCAACAAACTAACAAACCGCAAGCCGAATGGGAAAGCAGTGACATTGAGGGCTTACCTTATAGTATTCTGCCAACACAACACACTTGAGTGAAAGAAGAGAACTGTGCGTCTCACTCAACTGATCACCGCACTCACCAACCGAAAGTAAAACAAAGGAGAAGGTGAGATTCAGCCAGGATAAAAATACAATGTAACACCCCAGACCCGGCCTAGAAGTTTGGCTCGAATCTGGCGTGTCATATTGAAGTGTTTTTCGAAAACCATGTTTCCATTAAAAACCCTTCTTAATAATTAAAAACTTATACCCTTTTTAAACCTTGTTAGAAAACCTCAGCTGAATAACATTCTTAACAACTTTGTAAAAATCTTGGTAGTTGGGGAAGCTTAATTTAAAAACAATTGCGAATACGTGATGTTTTGAACAACAGTAGTTACTTTGGAAAACCGTGTTCCAATACTAGCAATTATAAGAACAGTAAATAAAATTCCAAATTTGAAATCCAGAAAATTACAACGGCTTTACTACAACCCACATAAAAACATTTAAAAGTAATAATCAAAACTGTAACATAAACAGTGTGTGTGGCTTCCTCCGAGCCCCTCGCAGCTCCGATCCGTCTAAGGCTGGAAATTACCTGAAAGGTTAATAAACGGGGTGAGTTTACGAAAACTCAGTATGTAACATAACCCAACCATAGCGCAAAACAGATCAAACCTCAAAGTTAGACTTATCTAGGCCTTGGCCCAGTACAGATATCAGAATGAAACCCATAGGCCCATAGCAGATACAGAACAAATACATCATGAATGCAGAAATCCCAACCCAGATCCATCCATAACACCCCGTACCAGCCTTACACCATTTGGGGAGACTACTCGACCCACCCAACCGCTACACACTACAGAAATTACAGCGAGGCTGCCAGATACTGTGATGAAGTCACCAGATACATATATTGTGGCTAGGCCACCAGAACAGATATATATATGTGGTGAAGCCACCAGATTGCAGCGAGGCTGACAGATATTGTGCCGAAGTCACCAGAACAGATATATGTGGAGAGGCCACCAGATTGCAACAAGGCTGCCAGAACACTTCCTCCATCAATATAAACCCATGTCCCATGCAAAAAAAATAATATGTCATGGCATACGTATACAGAAACAGAACATCATGCTTTTTAGACAAAAAATAACCCTAGTGGTAAAATAATAATTTTGCATGCATAAGGGTATTTCAGTAATTATTACCTATTGCTAAGGTTTCATGCTCATTCTAGCGTTTACCAAGTAATCAGAAGTACTTACCTCGTCTTTTTACCAAAGTGGGCCCGTTGGCCCATTGGCCCGTTTTCGGCCCATTAAGCCCAAAAATACTGTTGTGCACGAAAATGCACACTCTGCACTCTAATCATCCAAATGCACCATATTCATTAACAACTGTCTCACGAGCGCTCGCACACTCGCGAGTTCACAAAATACAACGTTTCGGTATTTCGGCTTTTACCGATGCAGTCTAAGGGAGGGTGTCATTTACACACCTGGTTGATGACGATTGATGACGATATCTCCCACACGATAATCCTACAATCGATCACTAATCACATTAGACTTACAAATTAATGATAACTAAAATAAATCCACGTCAACTAACCCAATCATCACACAAGTTAGTCATTTACGCACGACAGGCAAAATAGTCATTTTAACCCTAGGGGTAAATTGATAATTCTACCCTACAGGGGTATTTCAGTAATTTTACCCTACAGGGGTATTTCGGTAATTTTACGTTACAATGGTATTTCAGTAATTCTACCCTATAGGGGTATTTTGGTAATTCTACCTTACAGGGGTATTTCAATAATTCTACCCTACAGGGGTATTTCAGTAATTCTACCTTACAGGGGTATTTCAATAATTCTACCCTACAGGGGTATTTCAGTAATTTTGCAAATCGATGATATTTTGGTAATTTGGTAAACTAAAGTATTCTAAACAGGGATAACAATATGAATGGTCCTAAAGCCCATTTTTGGCCCAAATGGGCCTACACGCTCGTGTGGCCCTTTTAGCCCAAATTTAGCCACAGATATAAGATTCACCTAGCCTAGTCCAATATTTACCATACAATCAAACAACTTATCCAATTGGGCCCGTAGGCCCATTGGGCCCATATCGCCCCTTTCAGCCCATCGCGGCCCAAAGTAGCCATCCTACAACTAGAGTAGCGAGAAATACACACCTGATAGGAGACTGGAGTTAATCCACGCTCCGAGCACTCTTAGCTGACACCCAACCCAAACGAGCACGCCACAAAGCGAAAGGGATCAGCCAAGAAGGGTATGCCTACTCTCCTCATGGTTTGCTCTATTTAAAGCTAGCTCTCCATCTACTCTTATGTTAGCTTCCCGATGTAGGATCCCTCCATCACCAAAGTTTAAAACCAACACCAACTCTTGCCGTCCCAACATAGCAAAATAATCAACCTTTGCGTGCCAAGGGATTCGAACCAAAGTCCTCTCACATACCAACTCACGCCACTACCACTAGGCCATCAACTCATTTGTGTCATAAATCCAACACATTAAACTTTAAAGCGCACCTACTTGCTTCCAGATTTATTGAAAAGAAAAACCAAAATATATTGCAAGAGCCAAGACTTGAACCTTGGACCCCTTGCTTCCCCTATGGCGTCACTTCCTTGTCCCCTAAGTGGCGCCACCTTGCCACTACACCACACTCCTTTTTGTGGCACAATTTCCCCAACAATATTCTTAAGGCCTACCTACTACACCCAGGGTTTGATTCACCATAAACCAAAATTTTTGCTAGAGTCCAGATTTGAACCCAAGACTTCTCCAACACTTCTCAGCACACTTAACCACTAAAACAAACCTTCATTAACGAAATTTACACGCACAACAAAATATTATAAGCTGCCTTCAACCGCTCCCATGCTCAAGGCCTAAAACTTTTAGGCCCAAATTCAGGGTGATACAACTCTACCTCCCTTAAAGAAATTTCGTCCCCGAAATTTCCATCTAACAGGGTGGTCGTGTAACATCTACCCCACTATGCTACCGCTGTGCACTCTAATCCTACTATCACTATCACACTTCAACTAGAACTTGAAATATCTCATACATACAACACTTATTCACTGAAGCAAACACATATTTATCACACATATAAACAATTTTTATATCCAAACATCACATCCACATAAAATAAATACCAAATTTAAATTCAGAACAATATCTAAGAAATCCACAGTATTTCAATTTCTAAACAGACAAAATTATTCAGAAGACTTACGGATTCGGCGCCGGAGACTCGGTGTGCCACACTTTTTAAGAGAAATACTTCAAACTGAGCACGTGGTTGAAAATAATTTTCTGAAATTCAACCTTTGAAAACCCAATCCACAGCCGAGTTGCTGCAACCCAGGCTTTAATACCACTAAATGTAACACCCCAAACCCAGCCTGAAAGTTTGGCTCGAATCTGGCGTGTCACATTGAAGTGTTTTTCGAAAACCATGTTTCCATTAAAAACCCTTCTTAATAATTAAAAACTTATACCCTTTTTAAACCTTGTTAGAAAACCTCAGCTGAATAACATTCTTAACAACTTTGTAAAAATCTTGGTAGTTGGGGAAGCTTAATTTAAAAACAATTGCAAATACGTGATGTTTGAACAACAGTAGTTGCTTTGGAAAATCGTGTTCTAATACTAGCAATTATAAGAACAATAAATAAATTTCAAATTTGAAATCTAGAAAATTACAACGGCTTTACTACAACCCACATAAAAACATTTAAAAGTAATAATCAAAACTGTAACATAAACAGTATGTGTGGCTTCCTCCGAGCCCCTCGCAGCTCCGATCCGTCTAAGGCTGGAAATTACCTAAAAGGTTAATAAACAGGGTGAGTTTACGAAAACTCAGTGTGTAACATAACCCAACCATAGCCCAAAACAGATCAAACCTCAGAGTCAGACTTATCTGAGCCTTGTCCCAGTACAGATATCAGAATGAAACCCATAGGCCCATAGTAGATACAGAACAAATATATCATGAATGCAGAAATCCCAACCCAGATCCATCCATAACACCCCCGTACCAGCCTTACACCATGTGGGGAGACTACTCGACCCACCCAACTGCTACGCACCACAGAAATTACAGCGAGGCTGCCAGATATTGTGATGAAGTCACCAGATATAGATATTGTGGCTAGGCCACCAGAACAGATATATATATGTGGCGAAGCCACCAGATTGCAGCGAGGCTGGCAGATATTGTGACGAAGTCACCAGAACAGATATATGTGGCGAGGCCACCAGATTGCAGCGAAGCTGCCAGAACGCTTCCTCCATCAATATAAACCCGTGTCCCATACAACAGAAATAATATGTCATGGCTTACGTATACAAAAACAGAACATCAGGCTTTTTAGAAAAAAAAATAACCCTAGGGGTAAAATCATAATTTTGCATGCATAAGGGTATTTCAGTAATTATTACCTATTGCTAAGGTTTCATGCTCATTCTAACATTTACCAAGTAATCAGAAGTACTTACCTCGTCTTTTTACCAAAGTGGGCCCGTTGGCCCATTGGCCCGTTTTCGGCCCATTAAGCCCAAAAATACCGTTGTGCACGAAAATGCACACTCTGCACTCTAATCATCCAAATGCACCATATTCATTAACAACTGTCTCACGAGCACTCGCACGCTCACGAGTTCACAAAATACCAATGTTTCGGTATTTCGGCTTTTACCAATTCAGCCTAAGGGAGGGTGTTGTTTACACACCTGGTTGATGACGATTGATGACGATATCTCCCACGCGATAATCCTACAATCGATCACTAATCACATTAGACTTACGAATTAACGATAACTAACATAAATCCACGTCAACAAACCCAATCATCACACTAGTCATTTACGCACAAGGGACAAAATAGTCATTTTACCCCTAGGGGTAAATCTGTAATACTACTCTACAGGGGTATTTCAGTAATTCTACCTTAAGGGGTATTTCATTAATTCTACCCTACAGGGGTATTTCGGTAATTCTACCTTACAGGGATTTTCAGTAATTCTACCCTACAGGGGTATTTCGGTAATTCTACCTTACAGGGGTATTTAGTAATTCTACCCTACAGGGGTATTTCAGTAATTTTACAAATCGAGGATATTTTGGTAATTTGGTAAACTAAAGTATTCTAAACAGGGATAACAATACAAATGGGCCTAAAGCCCATTTTTGGCCCAAATGGGCCCACACGCTCCCTTTCAGCCTATCGCGGCCTAAAGTAGCCATCCTACAACTAGAGTAGTGAGAAATACACACTTGATAGGAGACTGGAGTTAATCCGCGCTCCGAGCACTCTTAGTTGACGCCCAACCCAAACGAGCACGCCACAAAGCGAAAGGGATCAGCCAAGAAGGGTATGCCTACTCTCCTCATGGTTTGCTCTATTTAAAGCCAGCTCTCCATCTACTCTTATGTTAGCTTCCCGATGTAGGATCCCTCCATCACCAGAGTTTAAAACCAACACCAACTCTTGCCGTCCCAACATAGCAAAATAATCAACCTTTGCGTGCCAAGGGATTCGAACCAAAGTCCTCTCACATGCCAACTCACGCCACCACCACTAGGCTATCAACTCATTTGTGTCATAAATCCAACACATTAAACTTTAAAGCGCACCTACTTGCTTCCAGATTTATTGAAAAGAAAAACCAAAATATATTGCAAGAGCCAAAACTTGAACCTTAGACCCCTTGCTTCCCCTATGGCGTCACTTCCTTGTCCCCTAAGTGGCGCCACCTTGCCACTACACCATACTCTTTTTTGTGGCACAATTTCCCCAACAATATTCTTAAGGCCTACCTACTACACCCAGGGTTTGATTCACCTTAAACCAAAATTTTTGCTAGAGTCCAGATTTGAACCCAGGACTTCTCCAACACTTCTCAGCACACTTAACCACTAAAACAAGCCTTCATTAACGAAATTTACACGCACAACAAAATATTATAAGCTGCCTTCAACTGCTCCCATGCTCAAGGCCCAAAACTTCTAGGCCCAAATTCAGGGTGTTACATACAAGAAGGGAGAGAGAGTTATGAGGCAATGATCACTTACCAAAAATTCAACCACAGCAAACAGTTGAGGAAGAGAAGAACGAGATCGAGGGAACAAGGCAAGGTTCGGCTATAGAGGAAAAGATATTCGGTTTAGACAAGAAGAGAAGAAGAGAGTCAATTCAGCAAAGAGGAAATGTGCAAAAGAAAAGACGAAAAGGGTTAAAAGAATTTGACACACACTTACCTACATTCGGCACAAACAATTGGATAGTAAAGTCAAGAGAAGGAAATCCCGAATGGTCAGAAAACGCCCCAAAGAAAAAAGAGGACACAGCACGACTCCAGAGAAAAGTTACCAAAACAAAAATGAAAAGCCCTCTTCTCCCTATACCTATTCGGCACAACCAAATAAAAAGAGAAAATTTCCCCAAAGTGTTTCCCCAAGGTACCGAATACACACTCCAAGGAGTCCCAAATTCAGTCAATACCTTGCCACCCACATTCCACGATTTTCACCCCTTATCTCTCCACTTTTTCCTCCACCAAATCCCCACCAACCTTCATCCATATCCCTTTTTGACAAAGTCTCCAACCACCTCTGTAGAGATTGCATCAAACTCCACCTCTCACACCACAGAAGCATAAAATAAAATCCTTTTTGGCATTACCTGGGATTCGAACTCATGCCTTCTCAATTGCTCCACACGCTTCTTGCCAATAAGCCACAAGGCTTTTTGTGACATAAAACAACCCCAATTATTTTTAAAGCCTATGTGCCAAAATCCAAATTCTTCGAAAAGAAAAAACAAAAAGTTTTGCAAATACCGGAGCTTAAACCTAGGACTTCGCAGACATCCCCAAACACACCCAATTCACTAAACCACTACAACAAACATGCTATTTGCGTCAAACCATGCAAAATTACAGACCCTATATTTTTGGTCCGTTACAACTCTACCCCCTAAATAGAATTTCGGCCTCAAAATTTACCTGGTCAGAATAAGTGAGGGTATTGTTGTCGCATCGCCTCCTCTGGCTCCCACGTAGCTTCTTCTGAACCGTGATTACGCCATAGCACTTTGACCAATGGAACAGATTTCTTTCTCAGTATTTTAATGTCACAATCCAAAATCTGTACCGATTCTTCCTTAAAAGTTAAATCAAGCCTAACCTTGATTTCCTCAACTGCACTATGTGTAAGGGATCCGAGCGGTAACGCCTTAGCATGGAAACATGGAACACATCATGAATCCTGTCTAAATTTGGAGGCAACTTAAACTGATAGGCAACTGGTCCCACTCACTTTAGAATCCGGTAAGGCCCGATAAACCTAGGGCTAAGTTTGTCCTTTCGTCCAAATCTCATAATTTTCTTCCAGGTGAGACTTTAAGAAAGACATAATCCTCTACAGAGTACTCAATCTCTTTACGCTTTAAGTCTACATAAGACTTCTACCTATCAGACGCTTCCTTTAACTGATCTCAAATTAGTTTCATCTAGTCTTCAGTATCAAAAATTAATTCTGGCCCCATAATTCACCGCTCACCCAACTCAGTCCAACAGGTGGGAGTACGACACCTACGACCATATAATGTCTCGTACGGTGCCATTCGAATACTGGACTGATAGCTATTGTTATACGCAAACTCTACCAGTGACAAATAGTCCTCCGAGCTGCCTCTGAAATCAATTACACAACTTCTTAACAAGTCTTCCAATATCTGAATCACCCTCTCTGACTACCTATCTATCTGAGGGTGGAACGCGATGCTGAAATCCAGTCTTGTACCCAAAGCCTCATGTAACTTCTTCCAGAACCGAGATGTGAATCTAGGATCTCAGTCAGATATAATAGAAATTGGTACACCATGCAGTCTTACAATTTTAGCCACATACGACTTAGCCAACTTCTGCAAAGAGAAATCAGTGCGAACTCGTATAAAATGAGCAGACTTAGTCAATCAGTCCACAATCACCCATACCGAATCATTTTTAGCAAGTGTCAAGGGTAGCCCACTCACAAAATCCATGGTTACCCTCTCCCACTTCCAGAGTGAAATTTTAACTAGCTGTAGTAACCCAGAAGGTAGTTGATGCTCAGCTTTAACTTGCTGGCATGTCAAGCACTTACTCACATAATCAATAACTTCGCATTTCAACCCTTGCCACCAGTACAGCTCACGAAGATCTCGGTATAACTTGTTTCCACATGAATGCATAGCATATGGACTACTATGCGCCTCCTGCAGTATAGACTACCTAAGATTAGAATCTTTCGGTACACAAACTCTCCCATAGAAACATAGTACTCCTTCACTATTCAGCCCAAAATCTGTGGTCTCACCATTCTCGACTTATCTTAAATGAGAAACTAACGACTCATCCAAAAATTATTTCTCCTTAATTTGATCAGTCCAAGCCGGTCTCACTTGTAGTTCTGCTAACAAGCTACCATCATCGAACAAGCTGAGACGAGCAAACATTGCTCTCAAATTAGATACAACCCTACGGCTCAGTGCATCAGCTACTACATTAGCTTTTCTAAGGTGGTACTCAATTGAACAATCATAATCCTTAAGCAACTCTATCCACTTTCGTTGCCTAAGGTTCAATTCCTTCTGGGTAAGAAGGTACTTGAGGCTTTTATGATCTGTACAAATAATAGCCTTTTACCGTACAAGTAATACCTCTAAATTTTCAGTGCGAAAACTACCGCAGCTAACTCCAATTCATGAGTATGGTAATTCGCCTCGTGAAGCTTAAGCTGAGGAGACGCATAAGCAACCACCTTACCCTCTTGCATCAACACACAGCCCAATCCAATCTGCAATGTATCACTGTAGACAGTAAATGCCTTCCCAGACTCTGGTTGAATCAAAACAAAGGCCTCAGTCAAAACTTTCTTCAGTTTCTCAAAACTCTCTTGCTGCTTATCATTCCACTTAAACGGTACTCCTTTACGCAGTAACTTAGTCAAAGGTGCAGCAATCAGTGAAAACCCCTCAACAAAGCGTCTATAATACCCAGCCAGACCCAGAAAGCTTCAAATCTCAGATACAGTCTTTGGTGGTTTCCAATCCAATACGGCTTCAATTTTTTGAGGATCAACCCTAATCCTCTCGGTAGACACCACGTAACCCAGAAATGTCACCTCTCGCAGCCAGAACTCACACTTACTGAACTTCGCGTACAGTTGATTCTCCCTCAAAATTTGCAGAACAATCTGAAGATGTGCATCATGATCCTCCTCGTTTCTCGAATACACCAAAATATCGTCTATGAACACTACTACGAACCGATCCAGATAGGGTTGAAATACTCGGTTCATCATATCCATAAAAGCAGCTAATGCATTCGTCAACCCAAATGACATCACTAGGAACTCGTAGTGACCATAACGAGTCCTAAATGTTGTCTTATACACATCAGCTTCCTTAACCCTTAGCTGATGATACCCAAATCGAAGATCTATCTTAGAGAACACCGTAGCTCCTCGTAACTGATCAAATAGATCATCTATCCTCGGTAAAGGGTCCTTGTTCTTGATAGTCAGTTTATTTAGTTGACGATAATTGATACACATGCACATGGATCCATCTTTCTTATTCACAAACAACACCGATGCTCCCTACGGGGACATGCTCGGTCGAATTTGAGCCTTGAATTTGAGCCTTTAACTCTACCAGCTCCTTCAATGCCATCCTATAAGGGGCGATGGACAGTGGAGCTGTTCCAGGTAGGAGCTCAATACCAAATTCAACCTCACAGTTCGGAGGCAACCCAGGGAGCTCTTCAGAAAATACATCCGGAAACTTCTTAACGGTTCTGACATCTTCAACAGAAGAACCTTTAGAATCAGAAATGCTGACATAAGCTAGAAATGCCTCACAACCCTTGTGAACCAGTTTCTCAGCCCTCAACGCTAAGATTACGTTAGACAGATAATCCCTTCGCTCCCCTATCACGACCACCTCCTCACCCTCAATAGTCCGCAACACCATATGGTTAGTAGCACAGTCCAAACTCGCAGAGTGTTTCACTAGCCAATCCATACCCAATATAAGGTGAATTCACCAAACGGTAATTCCATCAAATCCGCCACAAAGATTACTCCCTGAACCTCTAGGGGCACATCTCTAAACAACTTATTCACCCTAACCGACTGTCCCAAAGGACTCAACACAGACATTCAAACTAGATACCCAGTGTCCTAGACACAGTACATATAACATAGGAGTGTGTAGACCCAATATCAATTAAGGCAGTGTATGGTACATTATAAATTAGGAACGTACCAGTAATGACGTCAGGATCATCACCATCCTCTTGGTGACGAGTAGCATAGACCAAGGCTGGTTGTCTCACCTCAGTGTTACAAACATCTCTGCCTCATGCTTCACGACCTCGTCAAAACCCGTTTCCACCTCTGGCCTGACCACAGCCTCTCGGTGGCTACTGACCACCTCTCACAGGCTGAACATGACCCTGTCTATAGCATGCATCTGAGTAGGCCTATGGGTACAGTTTTTAACCTGATGATCCATAGATCCACACCAGAAGCACGCCCTAGTTCATTTCAAACACTCACTCTGGAGAGCTCTTCTACAATCAGCACAAGGCTGCAGACTAGCAGGAACAATAGGAACCCCAGCTTAGACTGACCCATCAAACCTAGGCTTCTTCTTAGGCCCACTAAAAGAACTTGAGGGCCCAAAATCCTAGGCTTCTATCTCCTTCACAATTTTGGCGCTCCGAGCGTTTTACATCCTCGACAATTTTTGCCTTCTCATCAAGGGCAGCAAAGTCTCGCTCCCTCTGTAGAGCTATCAGCACATGTAACTCATCCCGAAGCCCATCCTCAAACCATACACAGCATTCATACTTAGTTGCGACTATCCCGCAAGCATACCAACTCAGCCGCAGAAACTCTGCCTCGTACTCTACCACAGTCTTATTTCCTGGGGTCAAGTTCAGAAATTCTTTCCTTCGAGCGTCCATATTAATTGCGCCCACATACTTTCCTTGAAAGTTCATCTTGAAGAAGTCTCAAGTCAACCGATCAACCTGCGTACCTTCTCTTACAGTGACCCACCATTGGTAGGCCTCTTCTCGCATAAAGACACTGCCCCTTTTAACTTCTGTTCCATAGTACAATCAAGGTCATCCATTATTCGTTCAGTATCCTCTAACCAATATTCTACCACATTCAAGGCTACACCAAAAACACCCTTGAATATTTCCGCTCCATTAGATCAGAGTCGCTCAAAAATTGACCCTCGGCCCACTAATCCCGTACTCGTTCCAGCAACCCTTTCAAGAACCTGTAACATTACTTGGGATAGAGCATCATCCCTAAGTGCTCGATCATGAGACCCTATCTCAGTTACTGGTGAGGTAGTGCCTCCTTAGCAGGCATGTGACCCAATGCTGAAGACCCAGCTCTAGTACCTCATCGGCCTCTACCCCGACCTCGCGTACCCCTTCCATGAGTACCTCTAGCGCTCATATCAGTATACGCTTAGTCTAAATTTAGAATTTTTATGATATCAGTGTATAGTTCCAGTATTTATTAATGAACATTTTATGATAAATAGTATTTAAAATTTTTGTTTTCCCAAATCGGGATCTTACTACAGTTTCTAGTCTTCTACAGTCTCAATTTACTCTAAGTAATGAGTTTCAGTATAGCACTACTATCTATAGTAGTTTCTCAGTATAATATTTCAGTCCATAGCAGTAACTAATGGTAGAGAACTTACAGATTTGGCATCGGAGACTCAGTGTGCCACACTTCCAGTATTGTCGTTGCAAAACATTTCAAATTCCTTTGAAATTATCTTTTCTGAAACCAAATTTTAAGAAAACTTTTCAAAACCCCAACTTTGAGAAAAAAATTTAGAAACCCATTCCACAGTCGATTTTTGTAACTTAGCTCTGATACCACTAAATGTAACACCCCAAACCCGGCATAATCGTTACGACCGAATCTGACGTGCCACATTGAAGCACCATCTAGAACTTAAACTTGTTGAAAAATCATTTTTAAGTTGAAACCCATTTAGTTTGTATTACAACTAAAACTAACTTACCAAAACATTTGTTATCATTGAGTTCTTAATCCAATTAAAAACCGCGAAATTTTCTCTAGTTGAAAACCTTAAGGTTAAAATTTCATATTTTTCTTTAAAATCGTGATTATTTTGAAAACTTGATATTCCTACTCTAGCAGTTTAAGAAACGAAATCAAAAGCCAAATAAAAGTTAAAAATCCCCCAAATGGCCTTATTACATAATTAAAACCCAAATATAAAATCTTAAAATAATTTAAGTCATAATCAAATCATTTGCAATCGAGAGGCCACCTCTGAGTCCCTCATGGCTCCAAATCATCTAAGGCTGGGGATTACCTGCACAGTTAAATGAAAGGGTGAGTTAAAGAAAACTTAGTGTGTAATCCTCTATCAGTCAAACCGTAAACAGTGCATGCAGTAACGGTCTGGGCCTGAGCCCTATTTAGTAACAGTACAGTCTGGACCTTAGCCCTATACAGTAATAGTACAATCTCTGCCTTAGCCCGATACAGTGACAGTGTGGGCCTAAGACCAAAAACAGTAATAGTACAGTGCAGGTATGCAACCCATCCCAATCCAACTAACACACCACCAGTACCAACCAACACACCATGTGGGGATTCAATAAATCGACCCACCTAGCCAACACACCTATATCGCAGCGAAGCTGCTAACAGTAATGTAGCAATGCTGCTAATAACAGTAAACATGGCAAAGCCACTAGTGCAGTAATTACGTGGTAGAGCCACTAATACTTCCTCCAAGTCAGGAACCCAACCCCATGCAGTATGTCGTGTCATAAATATTATGTGTATGCTGTATGCCGTACTCAAAACCAGTCACATAAATATCAAACACACATCAATTAACCTACCACTAGGGGTATAATGGTCATTTCATCGGTTAGGGGTAAAACAGTAATTCCCTTCAAGGGTATTTTGGTCATTTACCCAACTTTGGGGTCTCAGTACAGATAACAACCCTCCAAAAGGTCTACGGTCGTCTCAAATGACTCAAATAACGCATATGGCCAAAACAGTGTAAATGGGCCCAAGGCCCATTACTCGGCCGAGTGGGCCCTTAGGTTCGTGTGGCCCATTCAGCCCAAAATCGGTTGCGACTATGTGTTCCCCATAGTCCACTCCTTTTTTTGTCACTTATCGTAAACTTTATTCATGTGGGGCCCACGAGCCCATTGGGTCCACACAGCTCATCTTGGCCCAACGAGGCCCATAACGGTCCAAGCCCACGAGAACGCTCGTGGCGGCCTCCACTATCTTTTGCCCATGATGTGTGGCCTCAGACTGCCACACGAGCATTGGCATGCCCTTGAGGCCTCAAATGCCGACGTTTCGGCTTTTCGGCTTTCGCCAATTTACAGCAAGAAGAGGTGTGGATACACACCTGATGCGATTGGAAGCAATCCTCCCTTTGAACACTCTTATGCTCCAAAGCCTCAAGAATAGCCAACCGCCTTCAAACGCTACCTACACAAGAGATACCACCATTCTACATTAGACTTGCACTCGAAGTATAACAACATTCCCAACCAAAACTCACTTACCACACAACTGAATAGGGTATAGACTACTGCAGTGGCGTACACCGAAGCATGTAACGAATTGATCTGAAAGGTAGATAGAAGGGGTAGTCGGCAATAAGAGAAAAGTTAGCAGATGGTTCAACAAACTAACAAACCACAAGTCGAAAGGGAAAGCAATGACATTGAGGGCTTACCTTATAGTATTCGGCCAACACAACACACTTGAGTGAAAGAAGAGAACTGTGCATCTCACTCAACTGACCACCCCACTCACCAACCGAAAGCAAAACAAAGGAGAAGGTGAGATTCGGCCAAGATAAAAATACAAGAAGGGAGAGAGAGTTATGAGGCAATGATCACTTACCAAAAATTTAGCCACATCAAACAGTTGAGCAAGAGGAGAACGAGATCGAGGGAACAAGCCAAGGTTCGGCTATAGAGGAAAAGATATTCGGTTTAGACAAGAAGAGAAGAAGAGAGTCAATTCGGCAAAGAGGGAATGTGCAAAAGAAAAGAGGAAAAGGTTCAAAAGAGTTTGACATACACTCACCTATATTCGGCACAAAACAATTGGATAGTAAAGTGAAGAGAAGGAAATCTCGAATGGTCAGAAAATGCACCAAACCAAAAAGAGGACACAGCATGACTTCAGAGAAAAGTTACCGAAACAATAATGAAAAGCCCTCTTCTCCCTATACCTATTCGGCAAAACCAAATGAGAAGAGAAAATTTCCCCCGAAGTGTTTCCCCAAGGTACCGAATACACACTCTAAGGAGTCCCAAACTCGGCCAACACCTTGCCACCCACGTTCCACATTTTTCTCCGCTTATCTCTCCACTTTTTCCTCCTCCAAATCCCCACCAACCTTCATTCATATCCCTTTTTGACCAAGTCCCCAACCACCTCTGTAGATTTTGCATCAAACTCTATATCTCACGCTACAGAAGCATAAAATAAAATCCTTTTTTGCATTACCTAGGATTCAAACCCATGCCTTCTCAATTGCTCTACACACTTCTTGCCACTAATCCACAAGGCTTTTTGTGACACAAAACAACCACAACTATTTATAAAGCCCATGTGCTAACATCCAGATTCTTTTAAGAGCAAAAACAAAAATTCTGCAAAAGCCGGAGCTTGAACCCAGGACTTCGCAGACATCCCTAAACAAACCCAATTCACTAAACCACCACACCAAGCATGCTATTTGCGTTAAACCATGCAAAATTACAGACCCTATATTTTTAGGGCGTTACACCCAAATTTGTACACACCTACACCAAACCAATTGGCACATAACATGGCATAAATAGGCATTCAACCAATTTTAATCAAGCCTAATTCATCCTAATTTCATGCCATCAACCATAAGACACACATGTGTCAAGATAAGTCATACAATTTCATACTAAATTCACATTCACAATTCACCTAAATGATTAACTTCATACATACATTATCAACTTCCAATTTCAACCATTTGACATCTATCATGCCAATTCACAACGAGCATTCACCACAAGCATTTATATATCAATTATCAAATGCATAACCAAGGCCATTTGCTCAGATATTTACATTACCAAATATATCAAAATAAGTCAACTCTCATGGCTATACACAAATCCAAACACTTAACATTTACAAGCCAATTCAAATGCCTAAATTCATTACCAAACCATAAACCAAAAATGACCATAATTCCTATACATGCCATATAACCAAAAACATAAGCTCAAAAGTACCAAAATAGAAGATTGATAGTGTGATGAAATCTCTGATGACTCCCAATTAGAGCTAGCTTCGATATTCACTAAAAAACACGAAAAAGAAAACAAAGTATGCTATAAAGCTTAGTAAGTTTGTATAGTAATAAACTCAACTTGCCATAAATACATAATTCAAACAATTGAATATATCAATATACAACTCATATTAATCCACAAACCTATCACGTAATCATTCATAAGGTTAGATGTGAAATTCACAAGTTTCTTCGATTCAAAACTTATATGGTTCTTGTACATACCTTTACCATATTGTACCAATCTTATACTCATCCATATCTTTGACATACCCGTTGAACCATTTGGAATACTATCGAATACTTAGGAATCTTGCACCCTAAGTGCTACATACATAGCCGAAGCTATCTCAATCACATATCTCATATAATGCTCACTCTTGAGCTATCAAAGGGTCTGCTCACACAAGCTGACGGCCATGATGTAGCTACACGGTGTTGCTCATACAAGTTGACGAAAATCTGCAACACATGTCTGATAACTTAGCCACTGGTAGGACATACGAACCAGCACCCAAATCACATAACCCCTAATGGCATGTCATTCCTAAGGTTCAACCGGGATTTCTCAATGCTGAATCTTCGTCAAATATATTCGTAGGGTCGTATTAACAAATAATTCAATAATAAAGCATTTAGAAAACAATTATATTAATGCTTATTAACATACGAACTTACCTCGATCGCTAAAATAACGAAATGGATCGACTAGTTTGATACTTTATTTTTCTCCCGATCTAAATCTCAATTTTTCTTTTCTTGATCTATATGTAATCAAAATTAACATATTTAATTATTATTCTACTCAATTTAGCCCAAAATGCATATTATGGCAACTTTACACTTTTGGCCCTAATATATCAATATTTTTACAATTTAGTCCTTATCTCATAAAAAACACAATTTCGTGCAATTAGGTCCCTACCCATGCTAGTCGAATTTCATATAGTCCCAGAGTAGCTCATATTTTTCATTTCTTTTACAATTTAACCAAAAAATTTACACATTTCACAATTTAATCCCTAATTAACAAATTTACTAAAAATCACTTTACAAATGTTGTTTATCTAACAAGTATTCATTTTCTATCATCAAACATCAAAATACACATATATTCATCAATGGAAAAACCCTAAACCTTTAACAGTTTTGCAAATTAGTCCCTAGGCTAGCTAGATTAAGCTGCAACGATCTCAAAAATATAGAAATCATTAAAAACGAGACAAAAATGAACTTACATGCACCTAGGATAGTTGGCCAAACCTTGAACGTTGTTAATGGAGTTTCCTAGCTCAATATTCGGTGGAAGATGATAGAAAATTAAAGATGATATTAGGTTTCTATTTTTTTACTAAGTTATATAATAATTTACTATTTTAACCTTGTTAATTAATCACTTAAAACACTTAATTCATGTCCAAGAATGTCCACTAACTTTCTAATGGGTTAACTACCACATAATGACCTCCACTTTAAGGTTCCATAGTTATTAGACACCTTTAGCTAATAGAACTCAAGTTTTACACTTTACGTGATTTAGTCCTTTTTATCAAATTAAGCATTTAAACAAAAAAAATTCTTAACAAAATATTCACACAATCATACTATCATGTTGTAAACATTAAAATAATAATAAATTAATTATTTTGACTTCAAATTTGTGGTCCCAAAACCACTGTTTCTAGTTGACTAAAAGTGGGTTGTTACATTCTAACAATTTGTTTTCTTCTTTCGATTGTAGATCTAGTTTGAGGCCTTCTTTTGATTCAAGAATGGTTCTTTCTCAACCAAGAAACCATATCTTTCCATGGACTTCTTGCACTTGTTTTTTCAAACCTCTCTCTTTCCATGTTGTTTGGTTTTTTTTATTCTTTTAACCGAAAATCTAATTTATTTTATTTCTTTTGTTTAGATCTTGATTCGACATCATCTTCTTATCAAAGAATGCTTCAAATCATTTGAATATTCTTGATTCTTCATCTAGAGCCCAATGGAAAATTTGAAACTTGGAAAAACTTTTATACTGTACCACACGCGTCACTTCATAAACGGTCGATTCAAATTTAATAACTAAAGAACATCAAAATAAATTCATTTCATTGTGATAGAAAATGAACAAGTGAACCGGGCAAGAATAAGGATCTTGAAAGAGATCAAGTTGCTTCACTAAGACTTGTTTTCAAAAATTTCAACGGAATTAAGGCTGCCAAGAAAGGAAGACAATCGGTTAAGAAAAGATTTGAATAACTGATAAGGACACGTGCAAAATGGGATCTCAAGTTTGTCCAAGTCGGGGATCTATTCTACAGCTTTAGACGAAAGATGAAACTTTTATTTTGACTAACCTTGAGAATCCAACAATCGAGGGCTCCTTAGGACATCTTCATGCCACTTTAGTGTTTTCATGTAACAGTTCAGTTTTGACCGTAGTCAGAATAGTGGTTTTGGGACCACAAATCTGAGTCTAAAAAATATTTTAATATTATTTTTTGTGTCTGTGATATGTGAATTTACATCTGTAAAATTTTTGTGATGAAATTTGTCTGTTTCTGTGCTTAATTACGAAAAAGGATTAAATTACGAGAAGTGTGAAAGTTGAGTGCTAGATGTTAAAGCACCTAATTGGCTTGGCTTTTAAGATAAAGGTCTTTGCATGTCAAATTGACCATTTAACTTAGTAGTGGACAAACATGGACATGAGTTGGTGAAAATTTAATGATAATTGCCATGGGCAAAATGGTAATCTATGAAATAAATAGATTAAACTAAAGAATAGGAAAAAGAAAGGCATGCAAAAACATTTGGTTCAGCCAAAAATTAAGAGAAAGAAGAAGCCATTGAAGCTTCAAAGTATTCGGCCATTGCATGAGTGAATAGGTTAGTCCATTTTGCTTAGTTTTTGATAATTTCTACGTTTCTGTGCTCGTTGCTTCGTGTTCTTCAAAACCCATGTCTGAATTTCTATTTTTGTTGAAGATTATGAAATGTGCCATTAAGAATTATATGATCTTTGTGATGTTTTTATATGGATTATGAAAGATATGTGTGAGGTTATTAAGCTTTGTCTTTGAATTTTGATGAAATAGAGCTAATTGAGCTAAATTGTGAAAATGAGGTTTTGAAGGACTAAATCATGAAATAAATATGTTATTTTGGCTTGTATGGAAGCCATGTATATTCGGCCAAGCTATAGTCTTGGTGAATTTTTCATATTGGTGATTTTGTGAAAAATGTACTAAATTGTCAAAGTGTGAAAATGTAAGGGCTAAAATGTAAAATTGCCCTAAATATGTGTTCATGGATTCTTTTCAATGAAATGAATGATTGAATGGTCAAATTTGAATTGTATTAGATCAAGAACAAAGAAAATTAGACTTAGATCGAGGAAAGTCCAAAATAGTTGAATAGTCGACTCGTTCCATCTGTAATCTGTACGAGGTAAGTCAAATTACAATTACGTGTTAATTGAAATGAATTCTATACATATAAACTATAATCTGTATTGGATGGCCTTGAGAGCCTGATAAATGGATTTTGAATATAATTCTGATAATATGATAGCATCCGAAAAGCTCTGTATGTTTCTAAAGAAAAGTTGACATCTGTTTGAGACATCGTATAAGACCGTGTTTGGGACACAGGCCTCGATTGAGAATTACATATAAGACCATGTGATCGCGTGATTTGTAAAAAGTAATAAATATTTATAATAAAGATCAAACCTAGACTAACTATTATCACGACGAAAAGGCAAGCGCACCTATCGAAAAATAGTATAGTAATGGCAAGACCGGGATATCGTACCCAAAAGAACCAAAAGTACTAGTAATAACTATCTTTTTATTATCTAGCCTAAGAAAGGGTTTGTTTTAATTAACTAATTATTTAAACTAAGAACGCACAGAGAAAAGAATGGGGAATTGTTTTTGGGAAAATCGATTGACTTGAGACAATACCTAAGGAAAAATCCACCTAGACTTTACTTGTTATTCTGGCTCAGAATCGGATGATTTATTCATTCAACTTGTTTCGTAAAGATCCATAAGTTATGTTATTATCCCTATTCAATACTAATAATGTCTAATCCCTAGATTGAATAACCGAGACTTTTCTCTAATTAACACTCTAGGGTTTCATTAACTCGATCTATGGATCCCCTTATTAGGTTTCACGCTAATCCGGCAAAATCTTGTCACCCTATTTCTAGGCGCGCAATCAACTCCGATAATTATGAAAAATGTACTCTTAGACAGGGTCTATTCCTCCTCTGAATAAGAGCGTGTCTTGAATCAGTATCTTGGGATATCAAAACAAGAATTAAGAACACATAATTAAGAACAAGTTAAATATTTATCATACGATTCAGAAAATAATAACAAGATTCGTCTTAGGTTTCATTCCCCTTAGGTATTTAGGGGTTTAGTTCATAACTATATAAGAAAACATCTCCGAAGAATAAAGAACACAAAACATAAAGAAAACCCAAAACTCCTGAAGGGAAATTGAGAAGAGATATTCAATCTTGATGATGAATCTGGCTTCTGAGATGGATCAATCAGCTTCCTTGGGTAATTCCTTACCCCCCTTCTCCGTATCCCTTTTCCTCCTCCTCTAGTGTGTATTTATAGGCTTTGGAATGCCTAGGAACCTTCAAAAGTGGCATTTTTTGAATTGGAGTTAACTTGGGCTCGGCAGGGACACGCCCGTGTGACATGATTTCCAGGCCGTGTTCGATCCGTAAATTGCACACGACCGTGTGGGTCAATGGCCAGGCCATGTGAATTGTGAAAGCCTTGGTCGACACCCTCGAAAGGCACAGGCGTGTGAGCTGCCTGTGTGGTAAGGCTTAGGCCGTGTCATCTTCTCGATTTGGTCCGTTTTGTCCCTTTTTGGCTCGTTTTTGTCTCCTTTTGACTCTTAATGCTCTCCTGAGAACAAAACATGAAATTAAAGCATTAGGAGCATCGAATTCACCAATTCTAATGAGAAATCATCTATAAAATGCATTAACCATGGGGTAAAAATATGTACAATTTACGGTTTATCAAATACCCCCACACTTAAGCATTTGCTTGTCCTCAAGAAAAATCCTCAACTCATAATCAAAATAATTTCTCCTCAACTTATAATTCTTATCGATAATATCTCAAAATAATCCATAGGTAATCATATATTGAAAATCCAACTAAAAGAATATAAAAGTTTCAAACATTCCAAGTTGAGTATTTAATCATGCAATCATAGGTGTCTCTCCGCATCTAAGTAATTACCTTTGATTCAGAATATCACAGAGTTTCACATCCTCACTAAAGATTCACTCAAATCACTCGAGGTGTTTACGGACAATAAATGAAACACTCAATAGTCAATAATGAAAAGTCATTACGATAGGCTTGCATGAAAATCAAATCTCCACCACTGTAATTTAAGATGATACATCTATCAAAAGGTCTTTAGAAGGTTGTAATAAGGCTTGGTTAGGGGGTGTGGTCACAAGCTGAAAGAAAGGGTTAGAATCGAGATGGACTTGAAAAGTTGCCTTAACTAGAAAAAAAAAGAGTTAATCTTCACTTGCGTACAATAGAGCTTTTCTCAGAATATGAAATTACAGATATGTATACATAGTATTTTTTTATGAATAAGTTAAATAATATAGACTAAATATCAAGACAAAACATAGCTCGGCAATCCATTCAACTCAAATCTCGACAAAAAATAGGGATTAATTTAGGGGATTTCAACAATAATGGGTTAAAAGTTAATATTAAGGGTAATACAAGAATTGGTTTGTTGGGCTCAAGGGGGTTTACTAGGGGTTAATCGTGGAGGTAGGCTTTTCATGGCATGAGTGGGTTAATCCTAAGTGCCTTAATCATTTTGATATATCAAATCAAATGGTGTGGTCTCGACATGCATAATCAAGCAAGTTCTAGAATAATAGTTCAATACTAATGCACTCAAAGCAATAATAAAAGTGAGCATGAAAGGATGAATAGATGCTCAAAAGGGTCAAAAAATCTCACAAAAAAAATTATGGCTTTTTGATGATTAGACTCGTGAATTCTAATTCAAAGTAATACCTAGACTTGGGGAAACAACCTATAATTTTAATTTCTTAAAAATCAACTTATCATGCTTGATTCTCTAATGTCTTAAAGTTTAAATAATCAATGCATAAATTCCTATGTTTTAATTCAAGATATATCAATCAAAATCATAAATCAATTAAAATTTATCCTAAATGTGATATGAGAGTTTTTCATGAGAACAAGGTGATTATTCAGGGATTTTTCTGATAGTGAAATAAATACCCCCCACACTTAAGATGTACATTGCCCTCAATGTACAAAGATAGATGTTAGTGAATAAAAATAAGATAGGGAGAGAAGTGAAACTTCCTGTATGATGAATTCCTTGAACTAGAGTTTTTGGAGACTGGTCGGTTTGAGAGTGGAGGAGGATACTCCGACGGTCGTAGAGGTTCATTAGGCCATAAGTCCTGCACCAAAAGAATATTATATCTACTGGTAGCTATGGTCGTGGTCGAGCAGGACATGGTAGTCATGGAGAATCTTCCCCGGTGGAGTTGTAGTTCCTATGTGATGATGAGCTTCGGAGCTCTATATAACTATGATAAAATCAGGAACTTTTTAGGAGATATTAGGAAGAATAAGGACTCAAAAAGAAATAACCGAAATAAAAAAAATAAAAATAAAATTCTAAAATCTAACAAAAATAAAAATTAGTTACGATAAAAATTAAAAACATAAAATAATAAATAAATATTTCTAAACATCTTCATCGCTGGATGGTTTGTGAGATGGGACTGGCGATGAGATGTGGATGTGCTAACAAATCTGCAGTAGAATAGCATCAATGTTGTCAAATTTTTGAAAGCGCTGCTGCTCAAATTAGGTGAGGCACTCAGAGATGTCAGCATATGAAGCCACCGCATGAACTGGACGAGAGGGTGGTCGGGATAGGGATTAGGAAGTGGAGAAGGGTAGATTTCGGCTAGGGTTTTGAAAAGGGTAAGAAGATGAATAGTGGTTTGCTTATATAGGAGAGGTTCACACGGCCTAGGGCCATGCCCGTGTACTTTGAGGGTGAGCCCGTGTTTTTCGAATTTTGCGAGTTAGGTCATGCCCAGCTACTATCCAACGCCCATGTGTCTTGGCCCACATATGCTCTGAACTGGACTGTACTGTTACTGTAATGGGCTCCGACCCAGACTGATTCTGAAATCTGTCTGTTTACTAACTATTACTCTAGTAAGGGAATTACACACTGAGTTTTCATAAACTCACCCCGTTTATTAACTGTGCAGGTAATCCCCAATGTTAGGTGGATCAGTGTCGCAGAGGGACTTGGAGACGACCACACAACTGCACATGTTTTTCTATTTCGTTTATTTAGTTAAGAACTTTGGTTTTTGATTTGGGTTGTATTAAGGCCTCTTTATTTTCTTAACCTTTTATTTGGGAAATTTATTTAGTATGCTTAATATTTGTTAGAAGTAGGGCACGATTTTTCAAAACAACAAATGTTTTTAAATACTACGTTTTCGCAACTCAATAGATCATCTATTTTAAATAAAGCTTCCACAACTGAATAGAGAATTTACAAAGTAATTATTATCATACAAGAAGGACTAGTTGTTTTAAAATACACCTCTCTTTGAAAGCAACAAATACAAGCTGGGGTTTTACTCAAGGTTTTTATTTTAAAGAAGGGTTTTCAATGAAAACAAGATTTTTGATAAAACTCTTCAATGTGACACGCTGGATCTAGCCATAACGTCCGGGCCGGGTTTGGGGTGTTACAAGGTTCCTTAAGACATCTTCATGCCACTTTAGTTTTTTAAAAGCTTTCATCTCTCTTTCTTTTAATTTATAGTTCGATTCTTGTTTGTTTCTTTCTAATATTTTATGTCTTTTCTACTAGATCATGAATCAACAAGAAAAGAAATTCTCCGTTCTTAATACACGAAGAACCATTCAAAAAAATGAAGTCTTTGTTTTCTTATTGTGCCGATTGCTTTTATCACAAAACAATTTTATTATGGCTTAAAAATCCATTCTAACCATTTTTTTTCTTCTTTCAATTACAGATCTAGTTTGAGGCTTTCTTTTGGTTCAAGAATGGTTCTTTCTTATCCAAGAAACCATATCCCAATCGATCTTGCACTTCTTTTTGCCTACCTCTCTCCTTCCATGTTTGGTTTACTTTTTCATTCTTTTCATCGGAAATCTAATTTATTTTATTTCTTTCATTTAGATCTCGATTCGACATCATCTTTTCATCAAAAAAATGCTTTAAATAATCTTAATATACTTGATTCTTCATCTAGAGCCCAATGTAAAATTTGAAACTTGGAAAAAAAAATTTATCCTGTACCGCAAGCGTCACTTAATAAATGACCGATTCAAATTTAATAACTAAAGAACATGAAATAAATTCACTTCATTGTGATAGAAAAGAACAAGTGAACCGGGCAAGAACAAGGATCTGAAAGAGATCAGTTCTGTTCATTGAGAGGACTTGTTCTTCAAAAATTCCAATAGAATTAAGGCTGCCAAGAAAGGAAGACAATCAATTAAGAAAAGATTTGAATAATTGATAAGGACACGTGCAAAATAGGATCTCAAGTTTGTACAAGTCGAGGATCTATTCTACGGCCTTAGACGAAAGATGAAACTTTGATTTTGACTAATCTTGGGAATCCAACAATCGTGGGCTCCTTAGGACATCTTCATGCCACTTTAGTGTTTTCAAATCTTTCATCTCTCTTTCCTTTAATTTGTAGTTCGATTCTTGTCTGTTTCTATCTAACATTTTATTTTTTTCCACCAAATAAGAAATCATTAGAAAATACATTCTCCCTTCTTAATACATTAAAAATCATTCTAAATAAGGAAGTCTCCTCTTTTCTTATTGTGCCGATTGCTTTTATCACAAAAAAAAATTATTATGGCTTAAAAATCCATTCTGACAATCTATTTTCTTCTTTCAATTCCAGATCTTATTTGAAGCCTTCAAGAATGGTTCTTTCTCATCCAAGAAACCGTATCCCACTTATTCTTGTACTCCTCATTGCCCACCTTTATCTTTCCATGCTATTTGGTTTACTTTTTCATTCATTTAACAAGAAACCAAATTTGTTTTATTTGTTTTGTTTAGATCTCAATTCGACAACATCTTTTCATCCAAGAATGCTTCAAATGTTCTTAATATACTTGATTCTTCATGTTCTTTACTCGTCAGGCCTTCCTTTAATCTTTCTTAGGAACTTATTCCATTTTGATCTTTATTCATCAAATCTGTCCAACCATTTGTTTTCATTTACTTTGTAGGCTTAAACCCTTTGGATTTCAATAGAATAGTGTTTCCTTAACCTACTAGGTCTCCCCCAAGAACCCTAATTTGGATTTAGTTTCCTTGTTCTTTTGTGACTTGATTTGTGCTGTTGCCCTTTTAATTCTAACTTGGATTGTTTGAGTTTTGGGTGGGGTCGAACTCTATGATTCATTAATCTTGAGAATGCAATAATTTAATGCTCCTTCGAACATCTTCACGCCACTTTAGTCTTTTCCCAACATTCTTCTCTCTTTCTTTCTTAATACATGAAGAACCATTGAAAACTAGAAAGTCTCTTCTTTTATTATTATGCCGATTGCTTTTACCACAAATAATTTTATTATGGCTTAAAAATCCATTTCGACAGTCTATTTTCTTCTTTTGATTTCAGGACTAGTTGGAGGCCTTCTTTTGGTTCAATAATGGTTCCTTCTCATCCATGAAACCGTATCCCACACTTTCTTAGACTCCTTGTAACACCCCTTACCCAAGTTCGAAGCTGGGACTGAGTAAGAGGCATTACTAAAACACATGCATTCCAACATTTACAAATCATAAAAAGATGATCAAATTTAAAACTTTTCAAAACTTGCCTAGAATTCCTTACTATGGGCCTACGAGGCCCAAAACAAGCTTTAAAAAGGATTTGGAAACAACCCAAGTCCTTTAAAGAACTCTAGAAAATGGCTCTTGAAGTAGGGGCACACGCCCATGTGGAAGGAGCAACATGCCCGTGTGGCCTTCTTGGCATGGCCAGGTTGAAGGCCCGTGCAGTTCACACAGCCTCAATGCATCGAGACACACTCGTGTCCCTATCCCGTATGGAATTAATTTCTAATTCAAACCTACAGGGGTTTTCACACGGCCTAGCACACGCCCGTGTCCCTCACACGGCCATGACACGCCCGTGACTCAGCCCGTGTCCAAAAACCTTGACATTCTGTTTCTGACGTCAATGACCATTTAGGGGCACACGCCCTTGTGTTAGGTCGTGTGGTAAATTTAATTCCATATTTAAGGTGTAGACTTCACACGGCTGAGACACACAGCTGTGTCTCTGCCCGTGTGTTTACTACCATGCATACTGACTTGAAATTTTAAGGTGTAGGGGACACACGACCGAAAAACATGCTCATGGGACTGACCGTGTGTCACACCTAGCCCAGACACACGCCCGTGTGTCTACCCGTGTGGACAAAACAAGGCTATCTACCAAGCCTTTTTACCACCATTACTTGCACCAACCTACACAACAACAAATATCTCCAATTCACACAGCAATGTAAGACTAAATCAACCACAAAATGACAATCAAATGCAAACCTCATAACACTCTAACAACCAAACATGCACTTGATCATTTATACATTTTGTTCATCCAGGAAAGCATCATCACTTGCAATTATCAATAATGAATATTAACCATTAACCATGTCCTTATACAAAAGAAGAAGGTTTTCGTCCTAAGCCAACACAATTGGTTAGCATAACAATATGACACATAACAAAAAGAGTCAATCTCTATACATGCCATACTCAAGATAATAAAACTAACTTTACCGAAAGCTTCGAGTGATAGTGTGAGCGATGCCTCCGACATTCTTTGATCCAAGGGCTAATTTGGCGGCACTAGAAGAAAATGGAAAGAAGAAGGGCAAGTATAAAGCTTAGTAAGTTGCATGTAAATATTGAAATAACAATCATGTTACCACATGTGATCATACTCCCAATATATCATAACTCGTACAAAAGAGTAAATGATCTTAACACAACTTACTCATGTTCATTCCTCACTATTCATCCAACAATAATAGAGTTCACGTATCATCAATTTCATGTAAGTACCTATATCACTTACAACATGGTCATAAGCACTATCATTTTGACATAAAATGTAAATTTCCTATCGAACCATTTGGAATACTACAAGATAATCACGAAGCCTCAAACATAGGGTACAATGTCGACGCCATGTTCCAAACATGGTCTTACACTGGCTCTCACATCCAAGTCAATGTCATGTCCTAGACAGGTCTTACACTAACACACCTCAAGCTGATGCCATGTCCCAGACAGGTCTTACACTAGCACACACATCACCCAAATGTCATGGAATGGATATCCAAATTATTCCTAGGGTTCAACCGGGAGTCTCTACTACATCAATTCTCATCATGCACATTCACAGCAATAGTCCACAATTTATGCCATATTAATTATACAATGCATAAATACAAATAAGTTACATTATTTACGTACAATTTACCTCGGTACACAAAATGTAGACGACTAATTATATTTAGTCTGCTTGCTTGGCTGTTCCCCGGTCTAGGTCCGAATTGCGTATTTCTTAATCTATAATAATAAAATTTCACTCATTTAATCATCACATTAATGCAAAAAAATACTACAATTCACAATTCAGAGAAATGACCGTTTTGCCCTTAACTTTACAAAAATTATAATTTTTCCCCTAGGCTCGTAAATCAATTTTTATCGAGTTTTCTCATTAACCAAGCCTAGCCGAACTCTTTTTATACCTATCGAAACTCACAATTTCAAACATTTCATACAATTACCTCCTATTTTACAAGCTTTACAAAATAGCCTTGTTTTCATGAAAATCCCTTTCACAAAAGTTGTTTATTTAACAACCATGATTCATTTTCTTCCATGAAAATTCAGCAAACAACATGAACACTCTTATGGAAAATCCCTAATCTCTCAACCATTTTGCAAAATAGCCCCCCATTAGTTAGCTTAAGTTATAAGGGCTCCAAAAGTACAAAAATCATTAAGAAAGACCACCAAAATCACTTACTTGCAAGGGTGAAGAGTTTCTAAAATTTCAAGCTTCCAAAACCCTTATTTTGCTAAAAATTTCAGTGGAGAGGAGAAATATGAAAGGTGATATCTTTTCTCCTTATTTTATTTTATTTCAAGTCAATTTAGTCACCAAATTTAACCTAAACTTTAACCATTACAATTCTTTTGTCTCTATGGCCGGCCACCCTTGTTATAATCGGTCTATTTTCCCTTTAAATACCCCTAATTAAGGTTCTCTAGCTATTTAACATATATAGCAAGTAAAACAAAACTTTTTCCCTTTATGCGATTTAGTCCTTTTTTCGTATTAGGCTCACAATCGCTAAAATTAATTCACCAAAATTTTCATCCACTCATATAATCATGCTATAACACCAAAATAATAATAATATTTCTCTAGCTTCGAATTTGTGGTATCAAAACCACTATTTCGACTAGGCCCTATATCGGGTTGTTACACTCCTCCTTGGCCATCTCTCTCTTTCTTTATTGTTTGGTTTTCTTTTTCATTCTTTTAACCGAAAATGTAAATGGTTTTATTTATTTTGTTTAGATGTCAATTCAACACCATCTTTTTATCCAAGAATGGTTCAAATCATCTTGATATACTTGATTCTTCATCTAGAGCCTAATGTAAAATCCACAACTTGGGAAAACTTTTAATCCTATACCACACGTGTCACTTCATAAACAACCGATTCAAATATAATAACTAAAGAATATCAAAAAATTCAATTTATTTTCATAGAATAAGAATAAGTAAATCAGGAAAGAATAAGGTTCTTGAAAGAGATCAAGCCAGTTCACTGAGAGGACTTGTTCTTGATAAATTCCAATGGAATTAAGGCTGGCAAAAAGGGAAAACAATCGATTAAGAAAAGATTTCAATAATTGATAAGGACACATGTAGAATAGGATCCCAAGTTTGTCCAAGTCGTGGATCTATTCTATGGCTCTACATGAAGAATGAAACTTTGATTCTGACTAATCTTGAGAATCCAACAATCCAAGTCTCCTTAGGACATGTTCATGCCACTTTAGTTTTTTAAAAGCTTTCATATCTCTTTCCTTTATTTTGTTGTTCGATTCTTGTTTGTTTGTTTCTGATATTTTATTTCTTTACTACCAGATCATGAAACAATAAGAAAAGGCATTCACCCTTCTTAGTGCACCAAGAACCATTCAAAACAAGAAAGTCTCTTCTTTTCTTATTGTGTCGATTGCTTTTATCACAAAACAATTCTATTATGGCTTAAAACTCCATTCTGACAATTTGTTTTGTTCTTTCAATTTTAGATCTTGTTTAAGTCCTTTTTTTGGTTCAAGAATGGTTCTTTCTCATCCAAGAAACCATATCCCAATCGATCTTGCACTCCTCTTTGCCCACCTTTCTTCTTCTATGTTGTTTGGTTTACTTTTTCATTCTTTTAATAAGAAATCTAATTTGTTTTATTTCTTCTATTTAGATCTCCATTCAACATCATCTTTTCATCCAAGAATGCTTCAAATCATCTTAATATACTTGTTTCTTGATGTAACACCCTGAATTAGGGCCTAGTCGGAACGGTGGTCTCGGGACCACAAATCTGAAGTTAGGAAAATTATTTTTATTATTATTGTGAGGTTATAGTATGATTATATTAGAGCATGAAAAATTTGGGTAGTTAATTTTAATGTTTGTGAGCCCGATAACGAAAAAGGACTAAATCGCCTAAAAGGCAAAAGTTGCATTTTAGTACCCAGATGTGTCAATTAGCTAGAGAACTAAAATTGAGGGCTTTTTGTGACACCCCTAATTTGACCCTAGTCGAAAAATGGTTTCGGGACCACAAAATCGAGTCATAAAAATAATTAGCCGTCATATTTTATGTTTATTATATGTGAATATGAATGTGTGAAAGTTTTAAGCTTCGATTTAGTCGATTGCATGTGAATTTAGTAATAGGACTTATGTGTGACACTTTTGAAATGCGATAGGTTAATCTATAAGGACCTATTAATGCATGTTGTATAAAAGAAGGGTTTGCATGTCAAATTAGCCAAAAATCTAGATGGTGGCCGGCCATGCTATGGGGTAAAACATATTATAGACATTTTATGCTAATATGTGTGGGAAGAATAATAAAATATGAGGGGAGTGGGAAGAGAAACCAAAGTTGTCTCCCCCTTACTCCCCATTGCCGTGACTAGAGAAAGGGGAGGAAAAAACAAAGTTCTTTCTTTGTTGTTCAACTTGGCTGAATAGAAGAAACAAAGGAGGGGAAGAATTTTTGGGTCACTTGAGTCATTAAAAAGGTTAGTATATTATGTCAAATTGTGAAATTTTAACTTGTGTTAGGTAAATAATCATGGTTCTTACTTAGCCCATGCTAAAATTTGTAATTTTGATGGATGATTGGAGCATTCGGCTAGGGTATAAAGGAAGGGATTTTGGTTGTTTCATCTAAGTATTGATGATGAATGTGTTATGGAAAGAAATCGGTCTTCCTAAGAATATGATTTGTGAATGTTTATATTATTAATAGCCGAAATTAAAGAGGTTTGATGTCTTGAACAAATGTTGTTTATATGTTTTGAGTTAAGTAAAAAAATTTATGTTTGAACACTTAAGGATTCGGCATTGTTCATGACTATTTTATTTAGAATGTGATTTTGAATATTACGAATATTGGAATGTAAGTATAGGTGTGATCGGTCATAGGAATTTGATATGAAGTTTTGTTAGGTGAGTGATGAATGGCCGAATGAATTATATACATTGTGAGGATGAAATTTGTATATAAATTGTGTATGTGTGATTTTATTAGTTAATTGCGTTTTGGCATTATATTTTGTTATGTGTGCATTCGGACTTTAGGGGTAATAAGATGAAGTTAAAAGGGTTAAAGAAGTTTCTAAGGCTTGATAAGTTATTGTAGCCATTGCCGATTATATAATTGGTTAAAGGAAACTTCAAATCGTCCATGTATGAATACATGAGTTGATTATTAAATGAGTATTCGGCAACATTTATAATAATGAATATGAGAGTGTATATACATACATGTTGTGCATAACTTGAGTAATCGACTAAAATATATTTATATGTATGTTGATAGCTTATGTATACGCCTTGTGTCAGTGAGACATTCGAATATAAATATGTGTTAAAGTTACATATACAATTGTTTAATGTGACTTATCAAGTACACAAATTTGAAAACGAACGATAATAGACTTAAGTGGTCAATTGATTCAAATGAATTGGTTTTAAAATGTATATGGATGCCGTATGACTATGTTTGATTGGGAAGTAAATTTTTTTTGATTTAGCTCAAGAGCTTAGAGGATCAAAGTTGGATAGGGGAAAGGAAAAGGTAATCGAATAGCCGTTGAAATCGTTCGACAACTTCTGAGGTAAGTTTTAAGTGATTAAACGTTGAGTAAATTCAATCATAATAGGACATAATGAGTTGATTTAATAAGATATGATGTGGCCATGATATGTCTTAAACTCAAATTGTAAGTTCATAAGTGTTTGGACTTGGAAATTTAAGAGCAAATTGTAATAATTTGCTTTGGACAGCAGCAGTAACGTGATTTTAGAAAATCACTATAAATTGTTAGTGTGGAATTATAGGCTGAAAAAAATATGTAATCAAATCTTAGTTAGTCTAGTTTCTTATAAAAGAGACCGTAAAAGCAAAGAAATTTCCTATAAAGAGATATTTAAAGTTGTGTGGGACAGTGTCAGAATGACTCCGAAATCCCCTGTTCTGTTTTTAGAAAATCATTATAATTTGTAAAAAAATGGTTATAAGATAAAATTTATATGCTTGGACTCCTTAATGAGTCTAGTTTCAAATTAAATCAAATAGAACACATTTTGAATTATGTACAATGAAAAATCTGATTCGTAGTGAAGAGTGGTCAGATTAGTCAAATAGTGAAACAGGGGAAACTTTAAGAAAAATCTGGTATTGATTGGCCAAACCTAAAATTCTGGAAATTTTATGGATAGAAGATATATGAGTCTTTATTCAGGTAAAATTAACGTCAAGTGATTTGGAGTTTTGTAGCTCAAGTTATAAATAATTTAGTGACTATTGCACAGGAAAACAGCTCGTAGTGAATATGTGATTTTGTTGTAAACATGGATAAAACTTGTTTTAGTTGCTCATAAGCTATCGATTAAACCCATACGTGAATTCTAAATCATGATATTTTGTAAAACGATATATGAGTGTTAGATGGATCTTGGATATTAAAATTTGTGAAATTGTAAGTTTATGAGTATTCGAATATGAAATGATAGTATGGCGTGAAATTGAATTATTCATTGGAAAATGATTGATGTAGATTCGGCCAAGACAAAGTGTATACATGGTAGTATATGTGGTATGTGAAGTATATTTGGATAATTGTGATGTGAATACATGAAAATTTATATTTTGATTTAGGATTTTATGTGATGAATGTGAATGTGTATATATGAGATAAGGCCGAATGGCCGATGTGATGAATGTGAACATGCATATATGTGATAAGGCCGAATGGCCAATGCGATGAATGTGAGCATGCATATGTGTGATAAGGCCGAATGGCCAATGTGATGAATATGAACATGCATATATGTGGTAAAGCCGAATGGCTAATGTCAAATATGTATGAGATATGTATGTATATGTGGTAAAGCCGAATGGCTAGTGTGAAATATGTAGGCGATGTGCGTATATTGTGGCCGAACGACCAAATGTGAAAGGTGTGTATTATTAGATATTTGATGAGGCAAATGAATTACAAATATGACAGTCGATGTGAATGTTGTAACATGTGATTAAATGTACATGAAACTTGGAAATATATTCCGGGTAAGACCCGATGACTACGTGTGGAGATTATGTCCGGGTAAGACCCGATGACTACGTGTGGAGATTATGTTCTTACCCGATAACTACGTGTGGAGATTATGTCCGGGTAAGACCCGATGACTACGTGTGGAGATTATGTTCTTACCCGATGACTACGTGTGGAGATTATGTCCGGGTAAGACCCGATGACTACGTGTGGAGATTTTGTCCGGGTAAGACCCGATAACTTTGTGTAGAGATTTCGTCTGAGCTAAAGGTATCGCCGATAATCCGAGTAGAGGTTAAAGCTATAAGACTTCGTAATAAGAATTGCTTATAAATATATTCAATGCGAAAGGTTAAACAAGTATGTACTCCAAGTTTATATGTGAGCTTTATTTGAACTAAATCATAAGGTAGTTATGTGATGCATACGAGAGCAATCTATGAGACTATTCCTATGATTATGTGACATCGGATCAGTGTGAGAGGTTATGTGAAATTATACAATATATCTATGTCACATGAGCTCACTTTTATGTGAAAGTTTATCTGCCTATTGTATATGATGAGATGTGCATATTCGGTAAAGGGGATGGTATGCCTGAAGGAAGAGTGAAATAAAAATACGAACAACTATGTTATAATTTGATTGTTATCTGTTGACACTGCTTAAAACTTACTAAGCATTGTAATGCTTACTCTATTTACTTTGTTTTCTCTGTTTTATAGATCTCATTTCGAAGCTACAGGCTCGGGGATCGTCAGCAACTAGTCACACTATCATTATCCACTGCTTATCACTATTACGTTTAGAATTATTTTATGGCATGTATAGAATAGACTAGTGGCAGAAGAATATTTTTGGTTAATGTATATAAGCCATGCGAAAATGGCATCTTTTGAATGTTTACTTAGAGAAGTTTAAATTTTATCCCTGGCTGTGCTTAGTACTTATTTAAATGAATGATCTTTATTTCAAGAAAAAGTTCAAAATTTTACTGTTCTGACATGAGTTACAAGTCCGGTAATGCCCCTTACCTATTCCGGCGTCGGTTACGGGATAGGGGTGTTACACTTTTAAAGGGCAATTATACCCTTTTTAATTGTGTTGTCCAGCCATGAGATGAATTTTAAACAAATAGTCAAGGTTTAGGTAAGTGATGTCATGATTTGGTGATAAAATAATACCTAAAAGCCTGGCTATTATCTTTCTTCTTCTCCATCCTTTCTCTCTACCAAAAATATAAGCAAATATGGAGGTTTGAAAGCTAAAAATTTGCAGTAACTTGTTCCTCTCATAATGTAAGTGATCTTGATGATTTTCTTGATGATTTTTACATTGTTGGCATGCTTGTATCATGGGCTTTCAAATGAGAGGACTATTTTGAAAAATGGTGATAAGTCTAGGGATTTACCATGAGAGAGTTTATGTTGTTTTCTAAAATTTTACGGAAGAAAATGAATCTTAAAAGAGTACTAAACAACTTTTGTGAAAGGTGTTAGCATGAAAACACTTAAAGGGGCTATTTTGCATAAGTTGCAAAATAAGTGGTAAGTGTGTGAAATAGTGAGAATTTGGGGTTACTATAAGAGTAAAAAGGGGTCAGTTAGGCCTAAGATACGAGGAAATTTGATAAAAAATTGAATTTCGTGCAAAAGGGTAAAATGGTCAAATTGCCAAAGTCTAGGGGCAAAATAGTCATTTTACCAAAAATATGAATTTATGATTGCCTAATTGTAATTAGTGATTAAATGAGTGCATTTTTTCTATTGTAGATCAAGATTTACCGAATCCGAACCTAGACCGGGGGAAAGCCAAGCAAATCGACTAAACCGACTAGTCGAGTACATTTTGTAAACCGAGTTAAGTTGTATGTAAATGATACAACTACATTATTAACGTATGTATTCGATTTGTTATTGAATTAATATAGTATGAATTGCTAAATTGTGACTAAGAATGCATATTAATGATTAAGATAGTAAAAAGATCTAGTTGGGACCCTAGGAAACAAACCGGATATTCATGCCATAACATTCGAATTACTTATGTGCCAGTGTAAGACATGTCTGGGACATGCATTGGACACATTATGAGTGCCAGTGTAAGACCATCTCTGGGACATGGCATCGGCGTAGAGATGAGTGCCAGCGTAAGATATGTCTGGGACATGCATCGGCCTCGACGATGATAGCTAGTGTAAGACGTGTCTGGGACATGCATCGGCTGAAAGTTGTGCTAGTGTAAGACATGTCCGGGACATGCATCCGAACGTATATACGAGAGATAGTGTAAGACCATGTCTAGGACATGGCATCGGCCTCGATGATGATAGCCAGTGTAAGACCATGTCTAGGACATGGCATCGGCAACTTATCCCATGTTTGAGGCTTATAGAATATCCGGTAGTATTCCAAAAGGTTCAACTTTAAAGGTTACGAAAGTGATTTTGTTAAAGAAAGTATAATAATGTTTTGAGTGGTACAGGTACCTATTTGGTATGCATGAGTAATGAGCTCAAATTAAAGAATGTGACTTGAGTAGACGGTAATGAGTAATTCAAGTTTATGCTTATCTTTGAGTTATGAGCATGATGACTAATGGTGAAATTATTGTTGTATATTTATTCATATGCAACTTACTAAGCTTTATGCTTACTCTCTTTCTTTTCCCTTTTCTTTCAGTGCCACTTAATTAGCTCAAGGATCCCTTGAAGTCAGAGATATCGATCACACTGTCAGCCGTAATACTCGGTATAGTTGGATTTATATTTTTTATTATGGCATGTATAGGGCTAGACCTTATTATTTTGTGTCCTTGAGAATTGACCAAATGTGTTGGTCTAGAATAGATTCTACTCTTTACATTGATCCTTGAATGAGGGCTTTCATTTTAAGTCTATAAAAGATGCATCTTCATGGTTGAATGAATGCCTATTATGCTTGTTTTGGTATTGGTCAGTTTTGACATGAAAATAGGTACACTAGGGTGGCAAGGAGGCTTGGTAGATAGCCTCATGTTGTCCACACGGGTAGACACATGAGCGTATGTCTAAGCCGTGTGTGACATACGGTCAGCCCCATAGGTGTGTGAAAAGGCCGTGTGTCCCCTGCACCTAGAAATTTCAAGTCAGAATGCATGGTAAGGATCACACAGGCAGAGACACGGCCGTGTGTCTCAGCTGTGTGGAGGGCACTGCCTAGTACACGGGCGTGTACCATGGTCGTGTGATGCTGATGTCAGAAACAGAATACCCAGGTTTTTACACACGAGCTGTACCACGGGCGTGTTGAGGCCGTGTGAAAGGAAACGGGAAAAGGACACTAGCAAGTGTCGAGGCCGTATGAAGTCTGCACTTGTTTTATGAAAAATTGTAAAAAAAATTAAATTGGCCACACAGATGCAGGACATGGGCATGTCCCAAGCACACGGGCATGTGCCCTATACCCACACGGGCATGTGGAGCCTTAAGGCATTAAATTTTCTAAGTTTTTCTTTAACGCTCAGTTTGATCCCGAATCACCTGGAATGTATGTTTTGAGCCTCGTAAGCCCAATTAAGGGACAGATTTCTTATGAAATGAAAAGTTTTAAATTGATCAAGATTTTATGGTTTTATTTCCTAAGATTGGTTGAGTTTAAGTTCGTAACACCTCAAACCCTGTTTCGGCGTTAGATACGAGCGAGGGGTGTTACACTTGATGTTCTTTACTCATCAGGGCTTCCATTAATCTTTCTTGTGATTTCATTCAATTTTCATCTTTATGCTTCAAATCTGTCCAACAATTTTTTCACTTAATTTGCAATCCTGACCCCTTTGGATTTTGTACAAAATAATGATTCCTTAACATACTTGGTCTCCTCCAAGAACCCTAATTTGGATTCAATTTCCTTGTTCTTTTATAATTTTTTTTGTATTGTTTCCCTTTTAATTCAAACTTGGATTGTTTGAGTTTTGCATGGGGTTGAACTCCATGATTCCTTAATCTTGAGAACGCAACAATCTAATGCTCCTTAGGACATCTCCACACCACTTTAGTCATTTCCCAAATTTCTCCTCTCTTTCCTTGAATTTGTAGTTCGATTCTTGTTTGTTTGTTTCTAATCTTTCGTTTCATTACTTCCATATCAAGAATCAACAAGAAAAGACGTTCTCCCCTTCTTAATACACCACGAACCATTCAAAAACTAGGAAGTTTATTCTTTTCTTATTGCGTCGATTGCTTTTATCACAAAACAATTTTATTATGGCTTAAAAATCCATTCTAACAATCTATTTTCTTCTTTTGATTTCAGATCTAGATTAAAGCCTTCTTTCAGTTCAAGAATTTTTCTTTCTCATCCAAGAAACCATATCTCAATCGTTCTTGCACTCCTCTTTTCTAACCTCTCTCCTTCTATGTTGTTTGGTTTACTTTCTCATTTTTTTAATCAGAAATCTAATTTGTTTTATTTCTTTTGTTTAGATCTCGATTCGACATCATCTTTTAATCCAAGAATGCTTCAAGTCATCTTAATATACTTGATTCTTCATGTTCTTTACTGGTCAAGCCTTCCATTAATCATTCTTATAATTTCATTCTATTTTGATCTTTTTGCTTCAAATCCGTCAAACAGTTTGTTTTCACTTAATTTGTGGCCCTAACCCTTTTGGATATTTTACAAAATAGCACTTCCTTAACCTAACTGGTCTCATCCAAGAACCCTAATTTGGATTCAATTTCCTTGTTCTTTTATAAGTTTATTTGTGTTGATGCCCTTTTAATTCTAACTTAGATTGTTTATGTTTTGGGTGGGGTTGAACTCCATGATTCCTTAGTCTTGAGAATGCAACAATCTAGTGCTCCTTAGGAGACATCTTCACACCACTTTATTCATTTCCCAACTTTCTTTTCTCTATCCTTAAATTTGTAGTTTGATTCTTGTCTATTTGTTTTTAATCTTTTATTTCTTTACTTCTGTATCAAGAATCAACAAGAAAAGATGTTCTCCCCTTCTTAATTCACCAAGAACCATTGAAAACTAGGAAGTCTCTTCTTTTCTTATTGTGACGATTGCTTTTATCATAAAACAATTTTGTTATGGCTTAAAAATCCATTCTAACAATCTGTTTTCTTCTGTCAATTTTAGATCTAGTTTTAGGCCTTCTTTTGGTTCAAAAATGTTTCTTTCTCATCCAAGAAACCATATCCCAGTGGTTCTTGCACTTCTCTTTGCCCACCTCTCTCCTTCCATGTTGGTTGGTGTACTTTTTCATTCTTTTAACCAGAAATCTAATTTGTTTTATTTCTTTTGTTTAGATCTTGATTCGACATCATATTTTCATCCAAGAATGCTTTAAATAATCTTAATATACTTGATTCTTCATGTTCTTTACTCGCCAGGCCTTCCTTTCATCTTTCTTCTGATTTCATTCAATTTTGATCTTTTATGCTTCAAATCTGTCTAACCATTTGTTTTCACTTAATTTGCGGCCCTGACCCCTTTGGATTTTATACAGAATTATGCTTCTTTAACCTACTTGGTCTCCTCCAAGAACCCTAATTTGGATTTAATTTCCTAGTTCTTTTATAAGTTTATTTGTGTTGTTGCCCTTTTAATTCTAACTTGGATTGTTTGAGTTCTAGGTGGGGTTCAACTTCATGATTCCTTAATCTTGAGAACGCAACAATCTAATGCTCCTTAGGACATCTTCACGCCACTTTAGTCTTTTCCTAACTTTCTTCTCTCTTTCCTTGAATTTGTAGTTCGATTCTTGTTTGTTTATTTCTAATCTTTTATTTCTTTACTTCCATATCAGGAATCAACAAGAAAAGACATTCCCCCCTTCTTAATACACAAAGAACCATTAAAAACTAGGAAGTCTCTTCTTTTCTTATAGTGTCAATTACTTTTACCACAAAATAATTATTTTCTTACTTAAAAATCCATTCTGATAATCTATTTTCTTATCTCAATTTTAGAACTAGTTGGAGGCCTTCTTTTGGTTCAAGAATTGTTTCTTCTCAGCCACGAAACCATTTCCCACTCTTTCTTGGACTTCTCTTTGGCTATCTCACTTTCCGTGCTATTTGGTTTTCTTTTTCTTTCTTTTAACAAAAAATCTAATTGGTTTTATTTATTTTGTTTAGATATTTATTTGACATCATCTTTTCATCCAAGAATGGTTCAAATCATCTTAATATACTTGATTCTTCATCTAGAGCCCAATGTAAAATCTACAACTTGGAAAAACTTTTGATCCTGTACCACATGCATCACTTCATAAATGACTAATTAAAATTTAATAGCTAAAGAACATTGAAAAAATCAATTCATTATCATAAAAAAAGTACAAGTAAATTTGAGCAAGAATAAAGATCTTGAAAGAGACCAAGTTGGTTTACTAAGAGGACTTGTTCTTGATAAATTCCAATGGAATTAAGGATCCCAAGAAGGGAAAGCAATCGATTAAAAAAAGATTAAAATAATTGATAAGGATGAGTGCGGAATAGGATCCCAAGTTTGTCCAAGTCGTGGATCTATTCAATGGGTCTAGAAAAAAGATGAAATTTGGATTCTGACTAATCTTGAGAATCCAACAATCTAAGGCTCCTTAGGACATCTTCATGCCACTTTAGTATTTTCAAAGCTTTTATCCCTCTTTCCTTTAATTTGTAGTTTAATTCTTTTCTATTTCTTTCTAATCTTTTATTTCTTTACTGCCAGATCAAGAATCAACAAGAAAAGACGTTCTCCCTTCTTAATACACCAAGAACCATTCAATATAAGGAAGTCAGTTCTTTTCTAGTTTGAGGCCTTGTTTTGGTTTAAGAATGGATCTTTCTCATCCAAGAAACCATTTCCTAGTCGTTCTTGCACTCCTCTTTACCCACCTCCCTCCTTCCACATTGTTTGGTTTACTTTTTCATTTTTTTAACCAGAAATCTAATTTGTTTTATTTCTTTTGTTTAGATCTAGATTCGACATCATCTTTTCATCCAAGAATAGTTTTAATCTTCTTAATATACTTGATTCTTCATGCTCTTTACTGGTCAGGCCTTCCTTTAATCTTTCTTGTGATTTCATTCGATTTTGATTTTTATTCATCAAATCTGTCCAACCATTTGTTTTCACTTAATTTGCAGCCTTGACCCCTTTGGATTTCATATAGAATAGTGCTTCCTTAACCTACTTGGTATGCTCCAAGAACCCTAATTTGGATTCAATTTCCTTGTTCTTTTCTAACTTTATTTGTGTTGCTGCCCTTTTAATTCTAACTTGGATTGTTTGAGTTTTGAGTGGGGTCAAACTCCAAGATTCCTTTCATTCATCTAGAGCCTAATGTAAAACCCATAACTTGGAAAAACTTTTGACACTGTACCAAATGCGTCACTTCATAACTGACCGATTCAAATTTAATAACTAAAGAACATATAATAAATTGAATTCATTGTTATAGAAAAAGAACTAGTAAACCGAGCAAGGACAAGGATCTTGAATGAGATCAAGTCGGTTCATGAAGAGGACTTGTTGTTGATAAATTCCTATAGAATTGAGGATTTCAAAAAGGGAAAGCAATCGGTTAAAACAAGATTTGAATAATTGATAAGGATGCGTGTGAAATAAGATCCCAAGCTTGTCCAAGAAATGAATTTGTTCTACAGCTCTAGACGAAAGATGAAACTTGGATTCTAACTAATCTTGAGAGCCCAACAATCTAAGGCTCCTTAGAACATCTTCACGCCACTTTATCCTTTTCAAAGATTTCATCTCTCTTTCCTTTAATTTGTGATTTAATTTTATCGATTGGATGCTTAATTTAATAAAAGGACTAAATCGCGTAAAATGTAAAAGTTGCATTCTACTTGTTAAAGTGCTTTAATTTCTATGAAATTTAAATGTGTAAGTCCTTATGTGGTTATTTAACCTTTTGTTAATGGGATGGACAAATATAGTCATCAATTAAGTGATTTTTAATGTTATAATATAAGGTTAAAATAGTAATTAGAGAAATAAGGTTAATTAAATTAAAACAAAACATAATGGTGGCTATCATCTTTTATGGTCGAATGAAGCAAAGAAGAAAGCTAAAATAGGGCTTTGATAATCGACACTAGCATAGCTTGATTGGGGTATGTTCTGAGCTCGGTTTTTGATGATTTCTATGTTTTTGTGATCGTTGCTTTGAGTACTAGTTAGCCCGTGTCTTAATTTTTGAAACTACTAAAGATTTTAAGAGTTGCCATTGATGAGTTATTATGTTCTTTGGTATTTGATGAAGTAATATGAATTTTTGAAGATAGATTATCATGTTTTGTAAAGTGATTTTTAGTGAAATTACATATAAGGGGTTAATTTGTGAAAAGATCAAAACGTGTGGTTAATGTTTAAAATATTGATAAATATGGGCTGTTAAGGAGCCTATAGAAATTCGGCTAGCTCGGGTTTAATTGAAATAGTGGTAAATTATGTTTTTATGAAATAATGACTAAATTGTAAGAAATGTGAAAGTTTAGGGCCAAAGTGCAAATTGGCTTAAATATGTGTTTAAAAACTAAATTTATTGAGTTGGTGATTAAATGGATTAATTTTGAATATATATAGATCAAGAATGAAAGAAAACGGACTTAGATCGAGGCAAGAACAAAGTACTCGATTAATCGGCTAGTTTCGTTGTTTCTACGACTGAGGTAAGTTCATATGCAAATAAATGTCTTTAAATTGAATTATATGTATTTATTTGTCATTGAATTGTAATAAATGTTTAATGAGCAATTACGAGCAAGAATTAATAAAGTTACGACATCCAAAAGTCCTATACGAACCTTAGGAACAGTATAGGATACGAATTTCATGAAATTAGGTTATCAAGATGTGATTACATGTAAGACCATGTCTGGGACATTGGCACTGTATTGTGATTACGTCTAAGACAATGTCTGGGACGTTGGCATCGTATTATTATTTTTTTGTAAGACCCTATCTGGAATAGTGGCATCGATATATGATAACATGTAAAACCATATGTAACACCCCTAACCCGTATCCGTCACTGGACTAGGGTTAGAGGCATTACCGGAAAAAACGAAACAATTAACATACATTTCATAAGCATCAAAGCATCAGAGGCTAAACATCAATATAGAGTCCCTTATATAGGTCATCGAGACCATAAACATGCATTAGAAAGGGGTTGGGACTAAACTGAACACATACAAATTTTTTTTTCCAAAACATAAACATTTTTTTAAAACAAGTACAGGTCACATGCCCGTGTGAATAGGCCATGTGCCTCACAAGACATTACATACTAACTTGCACACACAGCCGCAAGACACGCTCGTGTGCCTTGGTCGTGCTCGAGCCTGACTTACAATTGTAGGGTACTCCAGGGGACACACGATCGTGCAACATGTTCGTGTGTCGCACACGGCTGAGACACACGCCCGTGTGGACAAAAATAGGCCATTTGAATAGCTAATTTGCCTCCCCAAATTGGATCAAACCTACAAGCATGAAATCAAGTAAATTTACACAACAATTTCAGCCAATTTCTAACCCAAACCATACACCAATCATGCCATAATATTAACAACAATTCGAATCTCAATTCATCAACCAATTCATAACCAATAAAAACTAAAATCATACTAAGGCATATGTTTCAATACATCATTCAACCTCATGATCAAAACTTACCCAAACTTATCAACATTGACTATTTCTTTTGGTCATTCCAAACATACCATATAGCATTTCGAACCATAAGTTCAAACACTTGATTCATACCACAAACTCATTCATATACATATCCATAATCAAGCCAAATCTTATGGCTAGATGTATACACATTTCAAAACATAACCAAAGTATTCCTAACCTATACATGCCATACTTTAATATTTACACTTTAAAAAGGTACCAAAATATGATTCGATAGTGTGGTGACGATCCTCGACGATCCCGGAGCTCCCAGTAGCTTCGATATCTATAAAACAAATAATAAACACACAAAGTAAGCTTTCAAAGCTTAGTAAGCTAGTATGATAATAACTCATCTATATACTTAAACATTAACAGTTCATAATAACATACACATCTTCTGAGATTTCTAACAAACCTTTCACCCACTTACTTCTCTCAACTTGTACATACCCGAAGTTTGTTATTGCACAAACAATGCCTTTCAACCAAAGTATTCTTCTCAAAGCTTCAGACACTCAGTGTCTTCACGGATGTATCGCACACTAAGTGCCATCCTCAGTAACTTCACAATTTATTTCACATTTTAGTCCCTTAATTTACAAATTTCACAATTTGGCCTATTTTACTCAAAATCATAAAAAAAATCCAAAGGTAAAACATGTTAACCCAACACATATCTTCCATTTATCAACAACTAACTTCACAAAACTCATAGTTTCATCAATGGCACATTTCAAAATCATCAAAAAAATCATAAATTGAGACATGGGCTTGATAGTATTCGAAACAATGATTACAGAAACGTAGAAATTATCAAAAACAGATCAAAATTTCACATACCTAATTGATCTTCAAAGCTGATTGTTTTTATGCTTTAAACCCTAATTTTATTCTCCAATTTCAATGGCCATTAACATGAATGAATCAAATTTTGTCTTTTGTTTCTTAATTATTAACTAATTTACACATTTACGAAATTAACCTTATTTCATAACATTAAAATTCCACTAATAATGAGCATTTGTGTCCATCCATTATTCCAATGGTCAAATAACCACATAAGGACCTCACAATTATAAAGCCAAATCAAATAAGCACTTTTAACATATAGCAGGCAACTTTTATATTTTACGCGATTAGGTCCTTTTATTAAATTAAGCACAGAAATGTTCAAATTTTCATATGAAACTTTCACACATACTCATTCACATATTATAAACATGAAAAATAATATTTAAATATTTTTCTGACTTGGATATGTGGTCTCAAAACTACTATTCTGACTAGGGTCTAAACCGGGCTATTACAATTCTCCCCCCTTAGAGATTTTCGTCCTCGAAATCTTACCGTTGAACAGATTCGAATATTGCTATCTCATAGCAGCTTCAAACTCCCATGTGGCCTCTTCAATACTGCGTCGATGCCACATCACTTTTACTAACGAAACTTTCTTATTTCGCAGCTCTTTAACCTCTCGAGCTAAGATACGGATCGACTTTAATTCGTAAGTCATATCAGACTAAATTTCAATCTCAGAAGGATCAATCACGTGCGAAGGATCTGATCTGTATCGTCGAAGCATTGATACATGAAACACATTATGAATTGTTTCTAACTCTTGTGGCAACAACAATCTATATGCTACCGGCCCAATACGCTTGGTAATCTCATATGGTCCAATGAACCTCGGACTCAGCTTGCCTTTACGCCCGAATTGAAGCACTTTCTTCCATGGAGACACTTTCAGAAATACTTTGTCGCCAATCTCAAATTCAATGTCCTTTCGTTTCAAATCCGCATATGATTTCTGACGATCAGAAGCTATTTTCAAACTATCTCGGATCACTTTTACTTTTTGTTCTGTCTCTTTTATCAAATCGACCCCGTGTATCTTATTTTCATTTAGTTCAGTCCAGAAGAAAAGTGTACGGCATTTACAACCGTATAAAGCTTTGTATGGTGCCATTTTAATTCTTGACTGAAAACTGTTATTATAAGCAAATTCAATCAAAGGTAGATACAATTCGCACATACCTTCAAACTCAAGAATGCAACATCTTAACATATCCTCAAGTATCTGAATAATCCGCTCAGACTGACCATCCGTTTGCGGGTGAAAAGCAGTACTGAACTGTAATTTAGTACCCAGATCATCTTGCAATTTCTTTTAGAATCGTGATGTAAATCTCGAATCTCTATCTGAAACTATAAACAATGGTACACCATGCAATCTCATTTCCATTTCGGAACCATAATCGGTTGTAACAAACTAGTGGGCACTTGATGCTTAGCTTTAACTTGTTGACAGATCAAACATTTAGAAACAAAGTTAGAGATGTCTCTTTTCATTCTAGACCACCAGTAATGTTGTTTCAGATCATTGTACATTTTTGTACTACCCGAATGCACAAATAACTGACTATTTTGAGCTTCATTCAAAATCTTCTGAATTAACTCTGGATTTCTCAGAACACAAATTCGATCTCAAAATCTCAAACAATCATCTTTATCAATTCTGCACTCTGAATCAGACTCTAAATCACTCTAAGCTCTTTTATCTAAAATCTCATTATCAATTTTCTGAGCATCGATAATCTGCTGTAAGAACAAAAGTCTCACTTTCAATTCAGCTAAAACCAAACAATCATCAGATATACACAAATGAGCATTCATAGCACGCAATGCAAACAATGATTTTTGACTCAAAGCATCAGCAACAACATTTGCCTTTCCCAGATGATAATTAAGCTCGTAATCTTTCAACAATTCTAGCCATCTTCTCTGATGCAGATTCAAATCTTTCTGTGTAATCAGATATTTTAAACTCTTATGATCAAAATACACGTGACATTTCTCACCAAACAGATAGTGATGCCAGAACTTCAAAGCAAATACGATCGCAGCTAACTCAAGGTCGTACGTCGGATAATTCTTTTCATATGGCTTTAACTGTCTTGAAGCATAAGCAACAACTTTACCTTCTTGCATCAAAACACATCCCAAACCGTTCAATGAGACATCACTGTAAATTACGAATTCTTTACCCGATTCGGGTTGTACCAATACCGGAGCTTTAGTCAACAAAGTTTTCAACTGATCAAAGTTGTTCTGATACTTTTCAGATCATTCAAACTTCACATCTTTCTGAAGTAGCTTCGTTAGCAGAGTCGCAATCATCAAAAAGCCTTTTACAAATCGTCTATAATAACTGGCAAGTCCCAGAAAACTACGAACTTCAGAGACGTTCCTTGGAAGCTTCCAATCTAAAATAGCTAAAATTTTGCTCGGTTCAACTCGGATACTAGATACTGATACAATATGGCCCAAAAAACCAACTTCTTGCAACCAAAATTCACATTTGCTAAACTTTGCATACAATTGCTTATCTCACAAAGTCTGTAGCACTATTCTTAGATGCTCGGCATGTTCGGTTTCATCTCGTGAATAAATCAATATGTCATCAATGAATACAACAACAAATTGATCTAAATACTGTCTGAAAATTTTGCTCATGAAATCCATAAAGATAGCAGGTGCATTCGTTAATCCGAAAGGCATAACTAAGAATTCTTAGTGACCGTACCTCGTTCGAAAAGTAGATTTCAATATGTCAGAGTCTTTTACTCGCAACTGATAATATCCGGATCTCAAATCTATCTTTGAAAACACACCAACTCCTTTCAACTGATCAAACAGATCGTCAATTAGAGAAAGAGGATACTTATTCTTAATAGTCACTTTGTTCAACTGACGATAATCTATACACATTCTAATCATACCATCTTTCTTTTTCATAAATAATACCGGAGCACCCCAAGGTGAGAAACTCGATCTAGCAAAACCTCTATCGATTAATTATTGTAACTGTGACTTTAATTCTTTTAATTTGGTTGGAGCCACTCTATACGGTGCTATCGAAATTAGAGTAGTTCTTAGTAATAACTCAATGCCAAATTCAACTTCTCGTATCAGAGGTAAACCTAGAAGTTCCTCAGGAAAGACATCAGGAAATCACATACAATAGGTACTGACTCAACTTTCTTTTCTGACATTTTCGATTCAATCACATAAGCAAAGTAAGCTTCACATCTTTTTTTCACAATATTCAAAGCTTTCATCGAAGATATCACAGCAAGAAATCCCTTTAAATCTCTAGATTCAATTCGAACTACTTCACCACTCTCGCATCTCAAATCAACAGTTTTTCGTTTACAATCCACAATAGCATTGTGCAAAATTAACCAATCCATACCCAGAATTATATCAAATTCATCAAAAGGTAACAGCATCAGATCAGCCAGAAAACAAGTGTCTCGAAACATTAACGGACAATTCTTGCAGACTTTATCAACCAACACACATTTGCCTAAGGGGTTCGAAACTAATTACAAACTCAATAGACTCAACGGGCAAAGTCTTATTGTTCACTAAGTTCATGCATATGTACGAATGTGTTGATCCAGGATCTATCAAAGCAATCATAGAAGTATCATAAAGAGTGAATGTACCCATAATCACATCTAGCGATGAAGCTTCCTCCTGAGCTCGGATAGCATAGGCTCTAGCAGGTGCATAAGCCTCAGATCTAACAGCTGTATCTTTTGTTCCTCTCCGACCACCACTTACATTTCCCGTATTTCTGGGAGGTCTACCACGAGATGCATTGTCACTTGGCCTCGAATTCTGAACATTATCTTTTTTAGCTAACTCTGGGCAATATTTTATGAAATGATCTCGAGAACCACAACTATAACAAGCTCGGCTATTAGTTTTTCTGCAACACTCTCCAAAATGTTGTCTTCCACATTGATTACACTCAGGTTTTTCATTCTTTACACTATCAACACTGGCAACAAACATAACTGGAGCTTTGAAGTTCGAATGCGATCTAGCATGATCTCTATTCGAATATCCCACATTAACCTTTGAACGGTAATTATCATCTCTAAATTTCTTTGATGCAATTTGGATTGACTTGCTTGATGATCTTTTTCTCACTTCTCTAACTTCTGAATCCGCTTTTCTTTTCTCTTTTCCGAGATCTTCAGCTTTACATGCTCGTTCAACAAGCACAACAAATTATTTGATCTCAAGAATCCCGACTAACAAACGGATATCTTCGTTCAAACCATCCTCAAATCTTTTGCACATTATTGCCTCAGTAGATACACATTCACGAGCATACTGACTCAATCTTACAAATTCCCACTCGTATTCTATAACAGACATACAGCCTTGTTTAAGCTCCAGAAACTCTTTACTTTTTTAATATATGAATCTCTGACTAATATATTTCTTCCGGAATTCAGCTTGGAAGAAATCCAAAGTGACTCTCTCACTCGGAACCTTGTACACCGTGTCCTTTAGAAGTGAAACTGCACATTTTTGCATTCATTGGGATTTAATGACAATTCATCAAATACTCATATTATGTTCTCTAACCAGAACTCAGCCTTTTCAGCATCATTGTTCGTTGTAGCTCAGAACTCTTCGGCCCCATACTTTTTAATCTTATCTACTAGAGGCTTACTTAACTGAATCGAAATCACTGATGGCATAATAGGAGTTTGTGAAGGATTTACCCGCAGTGGAGGTTGTTGAACAGCCAAATTGGTTCTAATGTACTGACTAAACCAATCATTCATCATCTGATAGAAGGCATGCTTAGCCTCACTATCACGGCTACTAGTAGCCGGTCTAGAATCAGATGGCGCTGTCCCATGCGTGGGAGCAGGAGCATTACTTTCGACACCGTCTGCTACGGCTCGTTCGAGATCCATTTACTATATAAAAGTACATTTCAATGTCAGGATTCATCACACTATTGCAGTTCATAAATATGGCATGTATAGCTAGACTCGAATATGCTATGGCAGCCCTAGAACCGACTAAACCATAGCTCTGATACCAAAAAAATGTAACATCCCTAACCCGTATCCATCATTGGACTAGGTTTAGAGGCATTACCGGACAAAACGGAACAATTAACATACATTTCATAAGCATCATATAGGTCATCGAAACCATAAACATGCATTAGAAAAGGGTCGGGACTAAACCAAACACATACAAATTTTTTTTCCAAAACTTGAACCTTTTTTTAAAATAAGTACAGGTCACACGCCCGTGTAAATAGGCCATGTGCCTCACACGGCATTAGACACACCCGTGTGTCTAATCCGTGTCAAAATAGGGCATACATACTGACTTGCATACACGGCCACAAGACACGCCCATGTGCCTTGGCCGTGGTCGAAACTGACTTGGGCCACACGACTAGCCACATGCCCATGTGCCTTGGCCATGCTCGAGCCTAACTTACAATTGTAAGGTACCCTAGGGGACACACGACCGTGCAATATGTCCGTATGTGGCACACGGCTGAGACACACACCCATGTCTCTACCCGTGCAGACAAAAATAGGCCATTTGAATAGCCAATTTGCCACCCCAAATTGGGTCAAACCTACAAGCACCAAATCAAGTAAATTTACACAACAATTTCAGCCAATTTCTAACCCAAACCATACACCAATCATGCCATAATATTAACAACAATTCAAATCTCAATTCATCAACCAATTCATAACCAATAAAAACTAAAATCATACTAAGGCATATGTTTCAATACATCATTCAACCTCATGATCAAAACTTACCCAAACTTATCAGCATTGACTATTTCTTTTGGTCATTCCAAACATACCATATAGCATTTCCAACCATAAGTTCAAACACTTGATTCATACCACAAACTCATTCATATACATATCCATAATCAAGCCAAATCTTATGGCTAGATGTATACACATTTCAAAACATAACCAAAATATTCCTAGCCTATACATGCCATACTTCAATATTTACACTTTAAAAAGGTACCAAAATATGATTCGATAGTGTGGTGACGATCCTCGACGATCCCGGAGCTCCCAGTAGCTTCGATATCTATAAAACAAATAATAAACACACAAAGTAAGCTTTCAAAGCTTAGTAAGCTAGTATGATAATAACTCATCTATATACTTAAACATTAACAGTTCATAATAACATACACATCTTCCAAGATTTCTAACAAACCTTTCACCCACTTACTTCTCTCAACTTGTACATACCCGAAGTTTGTTATTGCACAAACAATGCCTTTCAACCAAAGTATTCTTCTCAAAGCTTCAGACACTCAGTGCCTTCACGGATGTATCGCACACTAAGTGCCATCCTCAGTAACTCGCACACTAGGTGCCATTTTCAAAATCGACATACTTGTAAGCACCAATCTAGTGACCACAAACACAATTCAATCATTCTTAAGAATTATATATAGAGAAATAATGCTCTTATAACATACTAACTTACCTCGTACAGATTCGGATAGACAGAATAGGCTACTCTACGACTTTTGACTTCCCCTAGTCTAATTCTGAATTCCACTTTTCTTGATCTATATAAATTAAATTTTAACTCTTTTATTCCCCAAATCATTCAAATCAATCAAAATACACACATTTAAGGCATTTTACAAATTAACCCTCACATTTTCATATTTTAACAATTTAGTCCCTAATTCTTAAAATCACAAAATACACATAATTTGCTTATACTCATGCCTAGCCGAATTCTCCTAGTACTCATACTAGTCAACACATTTCATTTATTTCACATTTTAGTCCCTTAATTTACAAATTTCACAATTTGGCCCATTTTACTCAAAATCATTAAAAATCCAAAGGTAAAACATGTTAACCCAACACATATCTTCCATTTATCAACAACTAACTTCACAAAACTCATAGTTTCATCAATGGAACATTTTAAAATCATCAAAAAAATCAAAAATTGAGACATGGCTTGATAGTATTTGAAGCAACGATTACAGAAACATAGAAATCATCAAAAATGGATCAAAATTCACATACCTAATTGATCTTCAAAGCCGAACATTTTTGTGACAGCCCAAAATTGACCCTAGTCGGGAAGTGGTTTCGGGACCACAAAACCGAGTCTTATAAATAATTAAAGATTATATTCTGTGTTTATGATGTGCGTAAATGCTTGTGTGATAGTTCCATACTTTAATTTGGTCAGTGTATGTGGAATTTATTAGTAGGGACTTATGTGAGACAATTTAGAAATATGCTAGGCAAGTGTTCAAGTGGCCCATTAATATATGTGGGAAAGTGTTTGTCCTTGCATGTCAAATTAGCCAAATTAAAGCATAGTGGCTGGCCATGCTATGGGTGGAAACATGTCACCAACATGTTATGCTAGTGATGTATGCTAAGAAAAATAAAATAAAGAGCATGGTAATTAAACAATGAAAAGGAAGGGTGATGAAAAAAAATGGTCTCATCCATACCCCCCTTGTTGCCGTGAGTTGAGGAAAGAAAACAAAAAAAAATGTGTTCATTCTTGAACACCTTTGGCCGAATAGAGGAAAGAAAGGAAGGGGAAGAGCTTGAGAAAATCGGCTATGGTGGTTTGCTAGACTAAGGTATGTTTGATGTTGTTCTTGAGATGCATGCATGTTTTAGTAGTTGACTTGAGTTCTAAAAACCCATGGTTCAATTTTGTGGATTGATGATGATTTTGTGTTTTGCCATTGATGAGTGCTTGAGCTTTTTGATAGTTGTTGATGAAAAGTGAAAGATATGTTAAAGATTAATATGTTAAATTAAGGCTTGGTAAGCTAGCTATTAAGGTGAAATGCTAATGTTAGTATTTGATTTGGTAATAATCTGTTTGGGGACAGCAGCAGTAAGGTGATTTTGGAAAATCGCCATAATTTGTAGGAGTTGAATTAGAAGCTGAGTGAATTATGCCATTAAAGCTTGAAGAGTCTATTTTCTTACAAAAGAAACTATAAAAACAAAAGAGTTACCGATCTTGAGATATTTGAAGTATTGTGGGGCTGAGTCAAAATGACTACTAGATTCCCTGTTCTGTTTTTAGGAAATCATTATAAATTGTACAAAAATGATTATAAGATAAAATTTATATGCTTAGACTCCTTAATGAGTCTAGTTTCAAATGAGATCAAATACAATACATTTTGAATTTTGTAAAATGAGAAATTTGATTTCGTAGTGAAGAGTGGTCAGAATAGTCAAACAGTGAAACAGGGGAAACTTTAAGAAAAATCTGGTATTGATTGGCCAAGCCAAAAATTCTGAAAATTTTATGGATGGAAGATATACGAGTCTATATTCAGGGAAAATTAACGGCTAGTGATTTGGAGTTTTGTAGCTCCAGTTATAAACAATTTAGCGACTACTGCTCAGGAAAACAGCTCGTAGTGAATATGTGATTTTGTTGTAAACATTAATGAAAATTTGCCAATGAGTTATTTATTGACTATTATAAAGCTTACTATAATCTATGTGTGTGAAGGTCAAATCAATATATATATTATTCTGAAAGTAATACTTGAATAGTCGATTAATGACTATTTTAAATTTTGTTGAACTTAAGCTCAAGAGCAAAAGGGAACTAGATCCGATAAAGGCAAAGAAAAGATCACTGAGTAGTCGAGTTGGAACCGTCTTACCCAACACAAGGTAAGTCATTAAGCATGTAGTTGGTATTATTTCAAATGGTCATAATGTTTATGTATTGATGCTGAATGGAATGAATAAATATACATATATATATATATGCATGTACATATGTGATGATGAAATTGTTGAATGAAAAGAAAAGAGGTAAGATGTACTGAGTTGTTGATCTCGGCACTAAACGTGCGGGTATAACCATTTATGACCATGAGATTGGCGCTAAGTGCGCGGGATTAAATTGTACAGCACTAAGTGTGCGATTTGACTATGTTGCACTAAGTGTGCGAAATGAATATGATGCACTAAGTGTGCGAATTGACCATGCGGCACTAAGTGTGCGAGTTTGACTATGTAGCACTAAGTGTGCGATTTGATTACGTAGCACTAAGTGTGCGAGTTGATTATATAGCACTGAGTGTGCGGACTCAATATACATTCGTGAATCATTATGGACACTATGTGTGCGACACTATTGAGTCGATCGCGGACAGCGGATCGGGTAAGTGTCTTGAGTACATGGCTAATAGGTGCTATGCTTATACTTGGTGTTGAGCTCGGTAAGTTTGAACCTATGTGACAACTATACTTGAAGTCACGTACATAAAATTTATCGTAGGATGGGTGAAAGGCCGTTTAGTCGTTTGATTGTAACGAAAATAAATTGATTTATGAAAATGCTTCAATGTCCTATTGATGAGTATATGGAATGTGAATGCATGAATTGATATGAAATTGAATCGATAGGTTGGAGGAACTATGGTATGGTTCGGAATGGATGGAGTAATTAGCCTCGTTCCATTTTGTTTTCTCTTGTGATAATGTTATTGATGGATGGTAGTGCATAGCTTATGACTTACTGAGTTATAAACTCACTCGGTGTTTCCTTGTCACCTATTCTAGGTTTCTTGGACACATCTCTTTTTGCGTGATCGGGCCGTCATCGAAGTCATCACACCGGATAGCAAGTTTTGGTACTTTCTTCTTAGTTGGCTTAGAAGAACATTTTGGCATGTATAAGCTATTACGTTGTGTTTGAACTTTGGCATGTAAACTTTAAGCCATGCGAAAATGGCACGAATGTTCGATTGAGTTGGATCAAGGGTAGGCATGAAATGGACCTAGTTACTTTCGTAACAGATGCTGGCAGCAGCAGTGTCATGAGATTGAAAAATCACTAAAAATAGTAGGAGTGGAATTAATTGATGAATAAATTATGTAATCGAAGCTCGATGAGTCTGTTTTCATGAGGAAGTAACGAAAAGATCATATGGGCAGTATATTAAGAGATAATCAGATTTTTGTGGGACAGGGCCAGAACGGTTTCTGGATTCCCTGCTCCGACTTTGGAAATTCATTATAAATTAATCAGAGATAATTAGGGGTGGTACCATATATGTATAGATTCCTATCTGAGTCTAATTTTCATAGAAACAAACGGCATCAGTATTGAAGCCCCGTGCAGGGAGATATCCAAGTCGTAATGGGCAAAGGTCAGTGTAGTCGACCCCTGCAACATGGGAGACTTTGACTAATAAACTGTACTAATTGGCCCGACAAAAAATTCTAGAAAAAAATAAATAGATGGGCACATGAGTCTAGTTTCTGGGAAAAATTACGACACTGATTTTCGAGTTACGAAACTCAAGATATGATTTTTAAAACGACTAGTACACAGATTGGGCAGTGTCTGGAAAATAAATTTTATAAGGGGTTAAAGTCAGTTAACACCTCGTGTTCGACTCCGGTGTCGGTTTCGGGTTCGGGGTGTTACATTTGATTGGTATCAGAGCTATGGTTTAGTCGGTTCTAGGACTACCATAGCACGTATGAGTCTAGCTATTCATGCCTTAATGTTAATGTTTAAAAGGGTGATGACTTCTGACGGTTGAAATGTTTTTGTTTTGATTAGTAAATGGATCCCGGTGTAGAAAGAACCCTAGCGGATGACGTTGAGAGCGTAGCGGCTGCTCCTGCACAAGGGACGCCGCCTGTTGAACCTCAGTCATCTGCGAATAATCAAGGTGAGGGGGCTAAACAAGCCTTCTTTACCATGATGAATGAGTGGGTCGCGCAATATGCCCGAACCAACCCGGCTGTCCAACAATTCCCAAATTTGAATAATCCACCCCAAGAGCCTGTAATGCCATCAGTCGCTGATCCTGTGAGGCTGAGTAAGCCACCTGTAGACTTGATTAGGAAGCGTGGGGCCGAGGAGTTCAAGGCCATAGTAACTGATGATGCCGAAAGGGCCGAGTTCTGGCTTGATAACACCATTCGGGTGTTCGATGAATTGTCATGCACACCTGACGAATGTCTAAAATGTGTTGTATCTTTGTTGCGAGACTCAGCCTACTATTGGTGGAGGACCTTGATTTCCATAGTCCCGAACGAGCGAGTAACTTGGGACTTCTTTCAAACGGAATTCCGAAAGAAATTTATTAGCCAACGGTTCATTGATCAGAAGCGTAAGGAGTTCTTGGAACTCAAGCAAGGCCGTATGACTGTATCTGAATACGAACATGAATCCGTAAGACTCAGTAGGTATGCCCGGGAGTGTGTAGCTGATGAGGTTGCTATGTGCAAAAGATTCGAGGAAGGATTGAATGAAGATTTAAAGCTACTAATGGGTATTTTGGAAATAAAAGAATTCGTAACACTAGTCGAATGAGCCTGCAAGGCGGAAGAACTTGGAAAGGAGAAGAGGAAGGCTGAATTTGAAGCTAGAGATTATCGTAAAAGATCGACGGGTAAAGCTCCGTTCTCAACTGTAAAGAAGTTCAGGGAGGACATTAATAAGTCGAGGGCGACTGCGGGAATTTCCATCAGGGCAAGACCATCGATGGGCTCCCGAGCTACTTCGGTAGCTAGTGTGGGCAATAATCGTCACGAGAAACCTGAATATCCCCAATGTGGAAGACGACACCTAGGTGAATGTTGGGGCAAGTCTACTAGCAGGGCCTGTTACGGATGCGGTTCGAAGGACCACTTCATTAGAGATTGCACGGAGCTGGATGAGAAGAATAAGATTCAAGGTGCAAGACCTAGTGGAGTGACATCTAGAGGTAGACCACCGAGAATTTTAGGAGGCAGGGGTGGTAGTCAGAGGGGGGCCTCTGATACGGCCGATCGAGCCGAGAACCGTACTCCTGCTAGAGCATATGCCATTCGCGCACGAGAGGAGGCATCCTCCCCCGACGTCATCACTGGTACCTTCACTCTCTTTGATACTAATGTGATTGCATTGATTGACCCTGGTTCTACTCATTCATATGTATGCGAAACCTTAGCAACCAGTAAGACTCTACCTGTTGAGTCTACTGAGCTCGTAATTCGAGTATCAAACCCTTTGGGTCAATGCGTACTTGCTGATAAAGTGTGTAAGAGATGCCCTCTAATAATCCGAGAATCCTGTTTTCTGGCCGATTTGATGCTATTGTCGTTCGACGAGTTTGATGTTATTCTTGGTTTGGATTGGTTAACCGCGCATGATGCGGTTGTGAATTGCAAAAGCAAGACTATCTATTTGAGGTGCGCAAATAACGAAATAATCCGAGTTGAGTCTGCGAACTTAAGGGGGTTGCCAGCTGTAATATCAGCAATGTTGGCCCAGAAATATGTAAGGAAAGGGTGCGAAGCATACCTCGCGTATGTACTTGATGACAAGGAGTTAGAAAAGAAACCCGAATCGGTGCCGGTGGTTTGTGAATACCCGGATGTTTTTCCTGAAGAGTTACCGGGTTTGCCACCTGTTCGGGAGGTAGAGTTTGGTATTGAGCTTGTACCTGGAACTACGCCAATTTCGATCGCTCCGTATCGTATGGCACTAACCGAGTTAAAAGAGTTGAAAGCTCAGTTGCAAGAATTGACGGATAGAGGTTTCGCTCGACCGAGTTTCTCACCTTGGGGTGCACCAGTATTGTTCGTGAAAAAGAAGGACGGAACCATGAGGTTGTGCATTGACTATCGTCAACTGAATAAAGTGACGAAAAAGAATAAGTATCCGTTACCGCGTATTGATGATCTGTTCGATCAATTAAAGGGAGCATCGGTGTTTTCAAAGATAGATTTGAGATCGGGTTATTATCAGTTGCGGATTCGAGATTCGGACGTACCCAAAACTGCTTTCAGAACGAGGTACGGTCACTACGAGTTCTTAGTGATGCCGTTCGGGCTCACTAATGCCCCTGCGGTGTTTATGGATTTGATGAATCGGATCTTCAGGCCGTATTTGGATCGGTTCGTAGTTGTGTTTATTGATGACATCTTGGTCTATTCAAGAGATGAGACCGAACATGCTGAGCATCTGAGGCAAGTGTTGCAAATTTTGCGGGATAAGCAGTTATATGCTAAGTTCAGTAAGTGTGAGTTCTGGTTAAGAGAGGTTAGCTTCTTGGGTCATGTGGTATCCGCATCGGGTATTCGAGTTGACCCGAGCAAAATTTCAGCCATACTTAACTGGAAGCCTCCGAGAAATGTTACCGAAGTCCGGAGCTTTCTAGGGCTCGCCGGTTATTACCGACGATTTGTCAAAGGTTTCTCGATGATAGCCACACCAATGACGAAGCTACTTCAAAAGGATGTTAAGTTCGAATGGACGGAGAAATGTCAGAAAAGCTTCGATCAACTGAAAACTCATTTGACTAAAGCTCCAATTTTGGTGCAACCCGAATCGGGTAAAGAGTTTGTCATTTATAGTGACGCATCCCTACTTGGGTTGGGTTGCGTATTGATGCAAGAAGGTCGAGTTGTGGCCTATGCGTCAAGACAATTGAAGCCACACGAGAGAAATTATCCGACCCATGATCTCGAACTAGCCGCCATTGTGTTTGCATTGAAAATATGGCGACATTATTTGTTTGGTGAGAAGTGCCATGTGTTTTCGGATCACAAAAGTCTCAAATATTTGATGACTCAACGAGACTTGAATCTGCGACAAAGACGTTGGCTTGAGTTGTTGAAAGATTACGAGCTTGTCATTGATTACCACCCAGGAAAGGCTAATGTGGTTGCGGACGCCTTAAGCCGGAAATCACTGTTTGCTTTGCGAGCGATGAATGTACACTTGTCTGTTCTACCTGACAATGTGTTAGTAGCTGAATTAAAAGCCAAACCATTATTGACTCATCAAATTCTTGAAGCTTAGGAAGTCGATGATGAATTGGTTGCAAAACGAGCTGAGTGTGTTCCGAACAAGGAATCGGAGTTTCAGATTGATGATGATGGTTGTTTGAGGTTTAGAAGTCGTTTGTGTGTTCCAAGGAATTCGGAACTCATTCCGATGATTCTGAACGAAGCCCATTGTAGCCGAATGTCAATTCACCCGGGGAGCACGAAAATGTACAACGACTTGAAACGTCGGTTTTGGTGGCATGGTATGAAACGAGACATCTCCGACTTTGTTTCGAGATGTTTAATATGTCAACAAGTGAAAGCGGAACATCAAGTGCCTTCAGGGTTACTTCAGCCGATCATGATACCCGAGTGGAAATGGGACCGAGTCACAATGGACTTTGTGTCCGGACTGCCATTGTCCGCAAGTAAGAAGGATGCGATTTGGGTTGTTGTTGATAGGCTGACTAAGTCGGCTCACTTTATCCCCGTGCGTACGGATTTTTCATTGGATAAACTAGCCGAATTGTATGTTTCTCAGATTGTGAGATTACATGGAGTACCTATTTCTATCGTGTCGGATAGAGATCCGAGATTCACCTCGCGATTTTGGAAGAAATTGCAAGAAGCTTTGGGTACCAAGCTGCATTTTAGCACCGCTTTTCATCCCCAAACCGATGGTCAATCCGAGCGGATAATTCAGATACTCGAGGATATGCTGAGATGCTGCATCCTTGAGTTTAGTGGTTCATGGGAACGGTATGTACCTTTGATTGAATTCGCTTACAACAATAGTTTTCAATCAAGTATTAAGATGGCACCTTACGAGGCTTTGTACGGTCGTAAATGCCGTACACCATTGTTTTGGACCGAGCTCGGTGAAAGTAAAATTTTCGGAGTTGATTTGATTAAAGATGCCGAACAGAAAGTAAAGGTAATCCGTGAAAGTCTGAAAGCAGCCACAGATCGTCAGAAATCGTATGCGGATTTGAAACGAAAAGACATTGAATATCAGGTGGGAGATAAAGTGTTTCTTAAAGTTTCGCCTTGGAAAAAGGTACTTAGGTTTGGCCGTAAGGGCAAGTTGAGCCCGAGATTCATTGGGCCGTACGAAATCTCCGAACGAGTGGGGCCAGTTGCGTATAGATTGATTTTGCCCCCTGAGCTTGAAAAGATCCATGACGTCTTTCATGTTTCGATGCTTCGACGCTATAGATCTGATCCATCGCACATAATTAGCCCATCAGAGGTTGAAATTCAAGCCGATATGAGTTATGAAGAAGAACCGATGCGTATCCTAGCTCGTGAAGTGAAGGAGTTACGAAACAAAAGAGTTCCGCTAGTAAAGGTGTTATGGCTCAAACACGGGATCGAGGAAACTACTTGGGAAACCGAGAGCTCGATGAAAGAACGATATCCAAACCTATTTACCGGTAAGATTTTCGGGGACGAAAATTTCTTAAGTGGGGGAGAGTTGTGACAGCCCAAAATTGACCCTAGTCGGAAAGTGGTTTCGGGACCACAAAACCGAGTCTTATAAATAATTAAAGATTATATTCTGTGTTTATGATGTGCGTAAATGCTTTGTGATAGTTCCATACTTTAATTTGGTCAGTGTATGTGGAATTTATTAGTAGGGACTTATGTGAGACAATTTAGAAATATGCTAGGCAAGTGTTCAAGTGGCCCATTAATATATGTGGGAAAGTGTTTGTCCTTGCATGTCAAATTAGCCAAATTAAAGCATAGTGGCTGGCCATGCGATGGGTGGAAACATGTCACCAACATGTTATGCTAGTGATGTATGCTAAGAAAAATAAAATAAAGAGCATGGTAATTAAACAATGAAAAGGAAGGGTGATGAAAAAAAAATGGTCTCATCCATACCCCCCCTTGTTGCCGTGAGTTGAGGAAAGAAAACAAAAAAAAAATGTGTTCATTCTTGAACACCTTTGGCCGAATAGAGGAAAGAAAGGAAGGGGAAGAGCTTGAGAAAATCGGCTATGGTGGTTTGCTAGACTAAGGTATGTTTGATGTTGTTCTTGAGATGCATGCATGTTTTAGTAGTTGACTTGAGTTCTAAAAACCCATGGTTCAATTTTGTGGATTGATGATGATTTTGTGTTTTGCCATTGATGAGTGCTTGAGCTTTTTGATAGTTGTTGATGAAAAGTGAAAGATATGTTAAAGATTAATATGTTAAATTAAGGCTTGGTAAGCTAGCTATTAAGGTGAAATGCTAATGTTAGTATTTGATTTGGTAATAATCTGTTTGGGGACAGCAGCAGTAAGGTGATTTTGGAAAATCGCCATAATTTGTAGGAGTTGAATTAGAAGCTGAGTGAATTATGCCATTAAAGCTTGAAGAATCTATTTTCTTACAAAAGAAACTATAAAAACAAAAGAGTTACCGATCTTGAGATATTTGAAGTATTGTGGGGCTGAGTCAAAATGACTACTAGATTCCCTGTTCTGTTTTAGGAAATCATTATAAATTGTACAAAAATGATTATAAGATAAAATTTATATGCTTAGACTCCTTAATGAGTCTAGTTTCAAATGAGATCAAATACAACACATTTTGAGTTCTGTAAAATGAGAAATTTGATTCGTAGTGAAGAGTGGTCAGAATAGTCAAACAGTGAAACAGGGGAAACTTTAAGAAAAATCTGGTATTGATTGGCCAAGCCAAAAATTCTGAAAATTTTATGGATGGAAGATATACGAGTCTATATTCAGGGAAAATTAACGGCTAGTGATTTGGAGTTTTGTAGCTCCAGTTATAAACAATTTAGCGACTACTGCTCAGGAAAACAGCTCGTAGTGAATATGTGATTTTGTTGTAAACATTAATGAAAATTAGCCAATGAGTTATTTATTGACTATTATAAAGCTTACTATAATCTATGTGTGTGAAGGTCAAATCAATATATATATTATTCTGAAAGTAATACTTGAATAGTCGATTAATGACTATTTTAAATTTTGTTGAACTTAAGCTCAAGAGCAAAAGGGAACTAGATCCGATAAAGGCAAAGAAAAGATCACTGAGTAGTCGAGTTGGAACCGTCTTACCCAACACAAGGTAAGTCATTAAGCATGTAGTTGGTATTATTTCAAATGGTCATAATGTTTATGTATTGATGCTGAATGGAATGAATAAATATACATATATATATATATATGCATGTACATATGTGATGATGAAATTGTTGAATGAAAAGAAAAGAGGTAAGATGTACTGAGTTGTTGATCTCGGCACTAAACGTGCGGGTATAACCATTTATGACCATGAGATTGGCGCTAAGTGCGCGGGATTAAATTGTACAGCACTAAGTGTGCGATTTGACTATGTTGCACTAAGTGTGTGAAATGAATATGATGCACTAAGTGTGCGAATTGACCATGCGGCACTAAGTGTGCGAGTTTGACTATGTAGCACTAAGTGTGCGATTTGATTACGTAGCACTAAGTGTGCGAGTTGATTATATAGCACTGAGTGTGCGGACTCAATATACATTCGTGAATCATTATGGACACTATGTGTGCGACACTATTGAGTCGATCGCGGACAGCGGATCGGGTAAGTGTCTTGAGTACATGGCTAATAGGTGCTATGCTTATACTTGGTGTTGAGCTCGGTAAGTTTGAACCTATGTGACAACTATACTTGAAGTCACGTACATAAAATTTATCGTAGGATGGGTGAAAGGCTGTTTAGTCGTTTGATTGTTACGAAAATAAATTGATTTATGAAAATGCTTCAATGTCCTATTGATGAGTATATGGAATGTGAATGCATGAATTGATATGAAATTGAATCGATAGGTTGGAGGAACTATGGTATGGTTCGGAATGGATGGAGTAATTAGCCTCGTTCCATTTTGTTTTCTCTTGTGATAATGTTATTGATGGATGGTAGTGCATAGCTTATGACTTACTGAGTTATAAACTCACTCGGTGTTTCCTTGTCACCTATTCTAGGTTTCTTGGACACATCTCTTTTTGCGTGATCGGGCCGTCATCGAAGTCATCACACCGGATAGCAAGTTTTGGTACTTTCTTCTTAGTTGGCTTAGAAGAACATTTTGGCAAGTATAAGCTATTACGTTGTGTTTGAACTTTGGCATGTAAACTTTAAGCCATGCGAAAATGGCACGAATGTTCGATTGAGTTGGATCAAGGGTAGGCATGAAATGGACCTAGTTACTTTCGTAACAGATGCTGGCAGCAGCAGTGTCATGAGATTGAAAATCACTAAAAATAGTAGGAGTGGAATTAATTGATGAATAAATTATGTAATCGAAGCTCGATGAGTTTTTTTTCATGAGGAAGTAACGAAAAGATCATATGGGCAGTATATTAAGAGATAATCAGATTTTTGTGGGACAGGGCCAGAACGGTTTCTGGATTCCCTGCTCCGACTTTGGAAATTCATTATAAATTAATCAGAGATAATTAGGGGTGGTACCATATATGTATAGATTCCTCTCTGAGTCTAGTTTTCATAGAAACAAACGGCATCAGTATTGAAGCCCCGTGCAGGGAGATATCCAAGTCGTAATGGGCAAAGGTCAGTGTAGTCGACCCCTGCAACATGGGAGACTTTGACTAATAAACTGTACTAATTGGCCCGACAAAAAATTCTAGAAAAAAATAAATAGATGGGCACATGAGTCTAGTTTCTGGGAAAAATTACAAAACTGATTTTCGAGTTACGAAACTCAAGATATGATTTTTAAAACGACTAGTACACAGATTGGGCAGTGTCTGGAAAATAAATTTTATAAGGGGTTAAAGTCAGTTAACACCTCGTGTTCGACTCCGGTGTCGGTTTCGTGTTCGGGGTGTTACAGTTTTTATGCTTCAAATCCTAATTTTTTTCTTCAATTTTGACGGCCATTAATATGAATGAATCAAATTTTTTCTTTTGTTTCTTAAATTATTAACTAATTTACACATTTTCTAAATTAACCTTATTTCATAACATTAAAATTCCACTAATAATGGGCATTTGTGTCCATCCATTATTCCAATGGTCAAATAAGCACATAAGGACCTCACAATTATAAAGCCAAATCAAATAAGCACTTTTAACATATAGCAGGCAACTTTTATATTTTGCGCGATTAGGTCCTTTTATTAAATGAAGCACACAAATGATCAAAATTTCATACGAAACTTTCACACATACTCATTCACATATTATAAACACAGAAAATAATATTTAAATATTTTTTGACTCGGATATGTGGTCTTGAAACCACTATTCCAACTAGGGTCTAAACTGGATTGTTACAACATATCTAAGATATGGCATTGTGCGAGCTTATGTGATTTTTGAGTATCCTTAACAATTCCGAATGGTTCATCGGGCAAATTCAAGTTGAGAAAGAATGTGTGAATGAATATGTAACTCAGGTATGTACAAGATTCATACGAGTATTGAAAAGGGGAAGTATTTGATGAATGCGATTAAGATATTGAATATGTGTTCAATGAGAAAGGTTTGTAAACTTGTATGTGTTTAGCTATGCTTAGCATATTTGAATTGATATGCAAATATTCATACAGTGACTTTATTTTTATATGGCCTACTAAGCTTTTAAAGCTTATTGTGTTTATTTTTCACTATTTTATAGATTATCAAAGCTAGCTCAGAATCGAGGATCATCGGGAAACGTCATCACACTATCGATCATCTCGTTGGTACTTTTGGAACTTTGTATATATGGTATATGGCATGTATAGGCTGGTGTTATCTTGATATGTTTTGAGTTATGATTTTGAGCCATGAGATTTGGCTTGTAAATGTTGGTATGTATTTGGCCATTTAAGTTGGCTTAAATTATGTGTTTGATAAGTGATTTATGTGATGTATATAATGCCTTATATTTTGGCTTGTTTGGTATGGTTATAAGGTTGCTCTTTTGGATAGTTGTAAGTTAGAGTATTGTTGCTTGGAAGTTGGTATATTGTGGTTTGATTTTAAGATGATGATATGGTATGTTTTGTGACATGAAATAGTTGATAAGTTGATAAGGAAATGCATTTGGTACTTATGTAAGCTTTGATGATTTTGGCATAATGATTTAGCATGTTTTAAATATGGAATTTAGTAATTGAAGTGGTTGAGGATAGTTGGCATGAAATGTGTATGAAATAGCATGCTTTGGTTGCTTATATATGTATAAAATGGTGTAAATTTGATGTAGTTTAGGTATGCTTGAGGAGGGTGAGAAATGTGGCTTTTACCAAGCCTATTTTCACTCCACACAGCTGAGTACATGGGTGTGTGGCTCGACCGTGTGTGTCATATGGCTTTGGTACACGGTCGTATGTCCCCTCGGGTACCCTTTCAAATTAAGTCAGTATACCCTACAGGTTTGACACGGCCTAGACACATAGGCGTGTCTACCAGTAGTGTGTGACACATGGGCGTGTGGTCGGCCGTGTGACCTAAGTCAGTAACCCCTCCAGATTTCCCACGGCCAAGGCACACGGGCATGTCTCCAATCGTTGCCCTGTTTTCACACAGCCTATGACACGGGCGTGTCTGGTGACCATGTGCTTCACACGGCCTATTCACACGGGCGTGTGACCCTTTAATGTTTGAAAATTTTCTAAGTTACCCAAAGTTTGCAAATGTTATCGGTTTAGTCCCGAACCTCTTCCAAGCATGTTTTAAGGTCTCATAGGGCCTTATAAGGGACAATGTGAATGTGTTGAATGGATTTTGATTATGAATGCTTAAATGTATGTGTATTATCTGGTAATACCTCGTAACCCTATTCCAGCGACGGGTACGGGTTAAGGGTGTTACATCTCAAGGCCTAATTTTAGACCCATGGATGTGATGGGCTCACACTACCTCAAGGCCCAACAGCAATGTCAAAGTCCAAGCAAATCAAATTAGGATTCGATCAAAGATAAGATCCAAGGATGAATCTTTTCGAGGAAAGTGGGAATGATACATACACAGATGGGGCAAAATTTATTAAATTATGTTCACCAGAGCTGTCAATTTTCAAGTTTGGGAAATCAACAGACTTGCAACAACTTTTTGGATGGGATCTAGACATTTTTGGGTTGAGATGTCTCATGGAATTTGAAGATCTATATCTTAGCTTCGAAATGCACATTGAATCACTTAATTTTGAGTCCAGGAGTTCAAATTATGACCGTTTTAATAAAGACTGCATGAGCAGAATTTCTGGACGTGATTATGAAAGGAATTACGAGTTTCAGGATTTTAATTCAAGTTTAAATCATATTTGTTTTAGGTTTTGGGCTTAATTTTTATTTTATACGAGCCTAATATTGTACTTATCAGTTTTTATTATTTTATTATTTTATTATTCCAAATTTTTAATAATTATTAAGTAGTTTAAGTTATTTTGGAGTTTTTTGTCAACAAAAAATTTAGTTTTAGATTAATTAGAGTTCTAGTATACTTAATATTTTTATTTAGATTTATTTAGCTAGCATATATATAAGCTTTTTCATTGTACACAAATCATTCAATTCATTATTATTCAACTTCTCTTTTGAGTTAATAAATTCTCTTTAAGTTTTCTTTTCAAGAATTTCATTTGAGTTTCCTTTAGAAGAGTTTTAACAATCTTTTCAGATTGTGACTTTTTCTTACCAAGTTTTCTTTCTTGGAGGGAAATTAGAGCCGCTTGAAGGGGGTTGTGGATTCTTCGTGTTTCCAAGGCTTCTTAGTATTTCTACATACCACGTTCTATCTTTCCATCTATCTTCTTTATTTTCGTCCTTATTGTTCTAATTGTAGATTTATTATTCTATTTTAATTATCTTAGTTATTTATTTTAATTATTTTATCTAACTTGGATTTAATTGTGTTTCAGGTTGTGTTAAATTCAAGTTTCTTTCCCAATGTCTACAGCCCTAAGTCAAATCTCTGACTTGAACAAACTTTACGATCTGCTTCTACGTTATTCCACTCTCATCTCGTATAATTTAATATCAAATTTGGGTGTTTTAGATGTTCTTTGTGTTCTTATGAAATTGATTTCCAGCAAACAACCTCAAAAAAGAATTTTTACTGAGATAGTTTTTGGAAAAAAAACTAATTTTTAGAGGGTAAACATTTTTCAAATGATCTGAAATTTTACTTATTGTTTCTTGGAAATATTTTAGAATATAAAAAATTATTTCCCAAAAAAAAGTGATTGAAAAAGTACAAAAAAATATGAAAAGAAAATAATACACAAAAAAATATTTTGTGGGTTGAATTTTGTGTCAAAACTTTCCAGATTAGATTTACATTATCTGAGGAGGTTCCAGTTTAAATTTCATGATTTTTAGAAATTAGGAACACGTCGAACGAAATTTGTCAAATTACTTCACAAATTTTCAGGTTTTCAGGTATCAACAATTTTCATTGATTCTTAGCCTTAGGTTCACCTTTGTTTTTGCTTTTTATTGTTCCTATACGCATTCTAACACTTTATTGTTTATTGTGTTAGTAGGTTAAAGCATGTTGCACACTCCTTTCTCTGTGCAACACAATTCTTTGGTGTCTAGCCGATTTTGGACTCATAGTGCTACTAGGTTTGCTTAGCTAGTTTGGTTCTAATACATTCTAATTAGTCGATATAAACACTTTTAAAAGACTTACAAGATTAATTCTTACCTCTTTGAGAATTTGATTTTTATTTCTAAGTGCATAATAGTGAGGTTTGCTTAATTTTTCTTTTCTTGAGTGTTGTGTTCTTTTCAGGCTTTCATAATGATTCACAATACTATGATTAGGAAGTTTCAAAGGGATCAAGAGATTTGAAATGCTCAATATCAACAACGTAACACTATTCTAGACACGACTAGAAAAAATTTGGAATGTCTAAGTACTAAAATTGAGCGTTGGAATCGTAATTGGGGAGATAAGGTTGATCAACCTTGTCTTTGTGCAAATAATGCTCAACGTGTCTCTCGTGTGGTACAAGTCGGTATGTATGCCCTGTTTTGACACGGCCTGTGACCATGTGAGGCACACGGCCTGTTCACACGGGCGTGTGATCCCTTTATGCATGAAAATTTTCTAAGTTTCTCAAAGTTTTCAAAAGTTATCGATTTAGTCCCAAACCTCTTCCAAACATGTTTTAAGGTCTCGTAGAGCCTTATAAGGGACATTGTGATTATGTTTGATTAATGTTTATGTGATAATGGATTCAAGTATGAGAAATGTATGTTGTATGCTGTATTTGATCAGTAATGCCTCGTAGCCCTATTCCGACGACGGATATAGGTTAGGGGTGTTATAGTTACCATGTTTCGGATGATGGTCTTGAATGTCCTATCGATGGCTAAGGTTCAGCATTTGTTACGGATACTCAATAGATTGTGTGAGTAGCACCGCGTAGCTTACACTCCAACCATCAACTTTTATGAGTAGACCCACTTCACAGCTCGTATGAGCAACAATGTAAAGGAAAAAGGAAAGGTTGTATGTTTAGCACACTTTGTGTGATCTTTCCCGCGTATCCGATGTTATTCTAAATGGTTCAACAGGCATGAAAAGGAAAGGAAAGGTAAGTGTTCAAATGACTTATGACATGAATCTATGAAAATGATTGAAAAGGAAATGTTCAATGAAAGTACATCTATGTTTATGAAAATGATGATTTCAAATGATGTTGTGTATGTACATATAGCTTACTTTATACTAATTCAAGTGACTTTTGAGTTGATGCACTAACATGTGTTATTGATGATGCTAAGGCTTGTGTCAAGCTTGTGTTGGATTGTATCATGTTTAATTTTAAAGTTATGCATTGAAATGGTAAGTTATGTTCATGTTTTACGAACTTACTAAGCATTATATGCTTAAGTATTTTTCTTTCCTATGTTTTATAGATTATCAGAAGCTCTATCAATTTTGAAGGTCGACCGATTCGAAAGCTTGTCGGAGATCTTTCACACTATCTAGCGATTATATCAGTAGTTTTTGATGTTTTAGCCAAGGTTATATTGGCATGTATAGGTGGACTTATGTTTAATGTTTGGTTGAATGCTTAGATGTTGATTTTGGTATGTATATATGTTGGTTGTTTGGTACCATTTTAGTAATGGTTGAATTGTGTCATTATGTGCTTGTGATGTATGAGAGAAATTGTACAAATGGTAAGTTTAGATTGACATGGAATAGGTCAAGTTATGGTATATTTTAAGATGGTTGAAATATGGTCAAATATGCATATGTTTAGGTATGTTTGATTAATTATGGTTGAGGTGTACTTTACATGGCATATTGTTTGTATGTTAATGGTCATTTTAATGCATGTTTTGGTAAAGTTTTGAAGCCTTGAAGTTGTACACAAATTGTGTTTAGGTACAAGCTTGAAATGGGCGATGGAAATGGCTTTATTTTTTTTCCAATTTCATGTCCACACGGCTATGCGACACTGTCGTGTCCCCTGTAGGTTTCAAGGGTTGCAAATCAAGCAGTTACACGGCCTAGCACACAGCCTAGCACACAGGCGTTTGGGGCCATTTCGAGTGTTACATGGCCTGTCACACTGGTGTGTGGCTTGGCCATGTGACCCAATTTTGAAAGTTACATGGGCACAGACATGGGCTGGGACACGGGTGTGTGTCTCAACCGTGTCGTGTGACCCCTACAGTTTGATTTTTCAAACTTTTCCTAAATGTTCCAAATGTTTTCGTTTTAGTCCTGAATCATTTCTAAAGTGTGTCTAAGGCCTCGAAGGCTCAATTAAAGGACGATATGCATGTATATGAATGTTTTATATCATGTTTATGTTGAGATTTGAAATGTATATTTTAAATTTATGTTTTTATGGTAATACTCCATAACCCTATTTTTACGACGGATACGGGTTAGGGGTGTTATAGAACATGTATGTGTGATCCTCTTATAGCATCTACATGAGTTTTAGTGTGCGATTTGTTGTATGCATGAGCACTTTTGTTTCTGTGAAGCAACTGTATGATCGTACTTGGAGCGTATTTTGTGCTGGATGATTAAGAATGTTGGAGAAATAAGGGTTTAACAGAGTGTCGAGAAATTGTGTGATATTAGATTTGACCCCATGGTGGTATTCGACAAAGTCCGTTGGGACAGTAAACACAAATTTTCGGTATGGTAAATCTAAGGAAAGACCATGGCCATGGCATATTCTGGAAAGGGCGGATAAGTCGCATTTATCTACTTGGGTTTCTACATGTCCCGGGGCGATGATGGGAAAACCTCACACAATGGTGAGTTTAGGGAAACCTATATCGTAAACACAACAGTTCATGTGTTGCCTTGGTGGCAACCAAACAGAGCAGCAAGTTATTTGTGGAGCTTTTGTGGCTTATTATGTGGAGCCTTTATGGTGTATTCTGTAGAGCCTTTGTGGTATATTCTATAACACCTAAATGGCTAATAATAGTTAGTTGCCTTCATGGCGAAGTCTGGTTATTCTTTAAAGTAGTTTTTAAAGGAGTTCATTTTACAATGTTCTGATCTATGTCTTCGCTATAACAGTCTGTCAAAAAGAGACTGCAATGTACTCGAAAGTATGGGCAGTGTAAGTGTTTACCAAGTCTAAGCAAATCCACAATTTATAAAGAGGTTATCTGATTCTATGGTATTTTCTAAATTTGGGTACTCTCGTGATTTGTAACACAGTATCTAGAGTTCTAATGAATGAATCAAATGTCGCATTCATTCATATAAATTCTTTATTTGAGTTTAGAAGGTTACAATCTGACTGGCATTCTGTCAGCCATCAGATGTAGTATCAGAATCTGCCAAAGGTAGGACCCGCCTGGGAATTGTTCTAAGACCAGCCAATACGGAAATCCAACAAAGGTAAGATTCGTATGTAGATCAATCTAAGAGATTAGTTATTATAAGAATCTTCCAACAATAACAACTGTGCGTATCATCTGAGAGAAGTATTCAACATTTGTCTATGTGAAAATTTGCCAAGAGCTATGTCGAGATGAACATATTCTATTGAATGCATCAGTTTCCATCTTCGAAGAGATTGAAAAATAGATCCGCAATAAGAGGTGAATATTGTAGTCCACCATACAGGTGGAATGAATGTATTATAGTCAAGTGCACAAATGAGCGTATATGAATCCATCGAGAAAAAGGAAATATATCTACCAATATCAGAAAGGAATTCAAAACTCAACAAGTTGAGAAGATTCAACGACAAGTGTTCAAGGTAATCATGGTTAAAAACTCACTAAGTTCATACAAACTTACAAGTGTCTGTTATGATGCAAGTACCGAGAAATAGATCAGTTATTCCAGAGAGATCAAGCTAGGAATGCACCATGAAGACTGCTCGAGTGACGTTATTAAGCATATAGAGATTTTTTATAATTAGACGAAAATATATATTTAATTTACCCAAATAATTTTCAGCAAATTTTATGGCAAGAGATTTGGGAGAGCACGACTAATAAATCGTCGATCGAGCATGATTAGTAAATACCTCATAATGATAATTACACACCACAAATGCGATGCATTAAAAAATTATGAAAACATGACGTGAACAAAACATGAATATGAACACACACTGTGTCAAAACCTTTAATACGTAACTTATTAATAGGTCAAAATTTAAATAGATATAAAATTATTACCCAATCATAACACAAGAAAATATGACAAACACGATAATTGCCAGATCTAGTACTAGTAGTAGCCATTTTTTACATGTTTTGGCCCAAACAAATTTATCATTTCTTGATGTTTCGATAAACTTCCAATTTGGTTTCAGTTTTCAGGAAGAAGATTCACTAGGTTCCATCCACTACATATAGCCTAAAATACAAGAATCAGAATACTAGAAAATTTACTTACAAGTCAACCCTGCCTTTAATTAGCCTGTGATTTGTAAAGGGCTGATTAGGGGTGAGCCTTTGATGGGTGAAAAAATTTCTACTTGACAAATCTAAATTTTTAGTTGATAAATCTTATTTTTTTATTTTTACTTAATTTAAAATTTTTTCGAATCGAATCGAGTCAAATAAAATAAAATTCAAATTGAGTAAAATTGTTTAAGGTAAATTAAACATGTCAAATTAAAATCTTGTTATAATATAATTGATAGCTCGATAGAACAAACTGAAAATGCCAAGAGGGGGGTGAACTGGCCTTTAAAAATTTTGGTGAAAGCAAAAATAAAAATTAAATAATGAACATAGAATTTAGAGTGGTTCGGCCCCAATTGCCTACTCCACTACATTAGCTTTCCACCACTAAAGATTTTCTCAAATTCACTAATTTGTTCAACCTTTGGGATAAGGTTTAACAACTCCTTAAGATTTCTACCCAAATCTTAAGTTACAAACTCTTGCAAATATATATAAATAAGCAAACAATGAAACAATCCTTATAAGATTAAGTTTTTTTGCAAAATGAAGCTCAAATTCAATAAAATAAACTTGAGAAAGAGAATAGAGATAAAGCTCACAAGTTATGTAGGAAGAATGTAAAAGTATTAAGCTCTAAGGTTGTTCGATTGATGATTTTTTCTTGAAAGTGTTTTTCTTGTTGTTGTAGGTCTTTGGAAGATGGTATTTATACCCCCTAATAGATTTCCAACCGTTGAGGTTTTTGGTGTAGTGAATATGGTCGTTCGGGATGTAAAACTAGAACATTTAATTCACCTACAACTACGAGTATCGATACCAAATAAAATGTATTTATAATTTTTGTAATAAATGTTGATTCAGTGACCGTTGGGATTTATTAATAGATACAAAAAAATGTTTTATCGATACTTTTTGAAATAGGTATCAATATTGGATTGATACTTTGTAGGGTTTATAAGAAATAGAATGCTGTAACACCCCTCACCGGCATCCTACGTCGGGACGCGGTTCGAGGTGCTACCTGACTTTTACTAACACTTCCATACTAAACAAGGCCATGAAATCCCAAATAATTAAAAACTTTTCTTTTCACATGTAATGTAACACCCCGTACCCGAGACCGTTGTCGGAAGCGACCACGAGGTGCTAACAGACATAATTCATGTATGTTCACAGTCCATTTTAAAAATTTCCAGACAGTTGGCTAACTGCGTCACTGTCACCTTAAAATCATATCTTGAGTTCCAAAACTCGAAAATCAGTTTCGTAATTTTTCCCTGAAACTAGACTCATATATCCATCCAAAAAATTTTTTCTAGAATTTTTGGTCAAGCCAATTAGTACAGTTTATTAGTTAAAGTCTCCCCTGTTACAGGGTTCAACTACACTGACCTTCCTGCATTGCGACTTAGATAACTCCTTATACAGGGCTTCAATACTTATGCCGTTTGTTTCTAATGAAACTAGACTCAAAAAGGAATCTATACATATATGGAATGACTTCTAATTATCTCTGTTTAATTTATAATTAATTTTCAAATTCAGATCAGGGGATCCAGAAATCGCTCTGGCCCTGTCCCACGAAAACTTAAATATCTCTTAAAATACGACTCATATGACCTTTTCGTTTCTTCCATATGGAAGTAGATTCATCAAGGTCCGATTACATAATTTATTCACTATTTAATTCCATTCCTAATATTTTTAGTGATTTTTCAAATTCACACCACTGCTGCTGTCACCATCTGCCTTTAAGGTAGACTTTACCTATTACATAGTTTCCATGATTCAACTAACCCTTTAGCATATATAGCACAAAGTATGATCGTGATTAACCATTCCAATGGCCAATCATTGCCAAGCATATCCACACCTCTCAATAACCATATACATACAAAATGATTATAACATTATGCTCAAAAATATATATAAGCCATTTTCGCATGGCTATCCAAATTTGTACAATACCGAAAGGTACATGACCAACATCAAAAAGGGTAGTCCTATACATGCCATTTCAAAGTTCAACCAAAAGTGTACCAAAAGGGGCTTTGATAGTGTGGACGACTTCGACTTCAACAATCCCGAGTCCGATAGCTGACGAACCAAAATCTATAAAACAGAGAATCAAAGAAACGGAGTAAGCATTTAATGCTTAGTAAGTTTTGAGCCATGAAATTAGACACAACTAAAGTATAACATTCGTATGGCTAAACGGATAATTTCATATGCACAAATTCTCAATATCATACTTACTTCACATTACCGACCCTTATATTCATATACAAAAGATCAATTTAGCCAAAGGCCGGTAGCTCATTTATCGACTGAGCGAATACTATTTGTAAGGAATCAACCAATTCAATGCATATACGAAACATACCTCATCGCTGGGATTTTACGAGCGTATTAATTGAAATTATTACAGCAAGATCGCTCATTCCCAAGCCAGATACCTTCGGGATTTAACCGGATATAGCTACTCGCTCGAATGCCTTCGGGACTTAGCCCGGATATAGTAACTCGCACAAATGCCTTCGGGACTTAACCCGGATATAGTAACTCGCACAAATGCCTTCGGGACTTAGCCCGGAACTAGTCACTAGTGCAAATGCCTTCGGGACTTAGCTCGGTTATCATCCGAATATTCATGCACATATCAATAAATCATGACACATTTATATCTCATTTTCATAATTAGAGTTCAAACACAAGTCTCGTATTAAGCACTCCCATTTTCGGCTCACTAGCCACATACAGACAGCATGGTTTAGTTTGCTTTATGACACGATCTCTATGCACATACGGCTACCGTCATACGTATAGACTAATTAACTCATCATATAATTCAAGTAGAATCATCATATCACCGTATATTTGTTATGCTCATACATCATGACTTAATCAAATCATAAACTAAGTCTCATTGCTCGAAAACTTACCTCGGATGTTGTCGAACGATTTCGATGGCTATTCGACCACTTTTTCTTTCCCTTTATCGGATTTAGTTCCCCTTTGCTCTTGAGCTTAATATTGACCTAAGATGGCCGATTGCTTCATCCCCTTCTTCCTCTTTTCAATTCGGCCAAGAAGAACCAAAGAATGAACTCTTTTTTTTTCTCCTCTTTCTCTAGTCACGGCAATGGAGGGGGGGCATGGATGAGACAACTTTGTTTTCATCACCCCACTCTTTTCATTATTTTATTACTAACCTCTTATTTTATTCTTTCTAACATAACACACTAACAAAACATGTTTACAACATGTTTCACCCCATAGCATGGCCGGCCACTAGCTCTAATTTTGGGTAATTTGACATGCAAACCCATCCTTTTTTATTACATGCACTAATAGATCCTTATAGATTAACCTATCACATTTCATAAGTGTCACACATAAGTCCTATTGACTAAATTCACATGCAATTTACTAAATCGAAGCTTAAAACTTTCACACATTCATATTCACCTATTCTAGACAATAAATATCACATTCAAATACTTCGGTGACTCGGTTTAGCGGTCCCGAAACCGCTTTCCGACTAAGGTCACTTTAGGGCTGTCACATGTAATTTGTCCCTTATGCGAGCTTACGAGGCCCAATACATGCATTTGGGGTGGTTCGGGACTCAACTGAGAACTCATGAAAAACTTAGGAAATATCTTGCATCAAGGCTCCACACGCCCGTGTAGGTATAGAGCACACGCCCGGGTGCTAAGGACACGGCCGTGTCCCGAACCCATGTCCAAAAACCTGGACAAATACAAGGCTATTTTCCAAGCCATTTTGTCACACTCACAACACATGCACGCATACTTATACAATAGCATACAACATGACAAAATTAGGCACTTAAACCTTCCTAATATGACATGACCATGGTAATTTCACATGCAACCATTACAATAAGTTTTTCTTTCATCTTTACCATATTAATGCTATAGCTATTAATATGTCATCAAACCTCATGTCCATCACAAAGCATGCATAATCATATCCACAAACCATTCATGAAGCATTATTAACTATTTACCAATCACTTAATCCTGCATTAGTTATTAGCTCATCAATCAATCTCAATTCAATCTCTAGGCATACATGTTGTAAGCCACATCACAAGAGATAATAACATACATGCATAAGAATAATCATATGGGCCTATAACGATATTAGCCGACATAGGCCAATTTATATGACTAATACTACCTTAATAACAAGCCAATGCTTTGGCTAAATCATAATATTACAATACTACCTTAATAACAAGCCAATGCCTTTCGCTAAATCATAATATTACAATACTACCTTAATAACAAGCCAATGCCTTTGGCTGAATCATAATATTACATACTCACATTAAAACCCTATACATGCCATAGACTAGAATCACTTGAGTTTACTTACGCCGATAGTGTTAACTCGACAGTGTGATAATATCTCTGACGGCCTCCAACCCTAGCTAACCTGGAAACTCTAGAAAACATGGGAAAGAAGAGGGTAAGCTTTCGCTTAGTAATTTCATATGAAAACAATAAGCAACTCATTAACTTGTTTTATCAATGTTTACAACATATTCTCAAGTTCACTACAAGCTGTCTTCCTGGGCAGCAGTCACTAAATTATTTATATCTAGAGCTACGAAACTCCAAATTAAGTCCTGTTAATTTTCCCTGAAACTAGACTCATTTATCTTTCTTCCATAAAATTTCCAGAATTTTTGACTTATCCAATTAGTATAGTTTATTCCTCAAGTTTTCTCCTGATTCTCTATCTGACAGTTTCAACCCTTCTGCACTAAAGTTCAATTATCTCATAGTACAGGACTCAAATAATGTTCTCGTCTATTTCTCTTGAAACTAGACTCATATGTCTACTTAATAAATTTTTTATAGAATTTTTGGTCAAGTCATTTAGTACAGTTTATTAGTTAAAGTTTCCCCTGTTTCAGGGTATGACTACTCTGACCCCTATGCACTATGAACCGAATTTCTCCCTGTACATAATTCCAATGATCATGCCGTTTGTTTCCCTTAAAGATAAACTAAATAAGGAATCTATGCATGTAAGGTATGACTCTTAATAATTTTTTTACAATTTACGGTGAATTTATAAAATCAGAATAGGGGATCTCGAATTCATTCAGACCCTGTTTCACGAGAATTTAAATATCACACAATATAGAATTCTTTTTCTTCCTATATTTCTTTCATGTGAGAATAGACTCATTAAGATTTAATCTCATATTTTATTCTGCCTCTAATTCATTTTCCACTATTTTTAGTGTATTTTCAAAGTTACACTACTGCAGTAACTCAAATCTGTCAAGGCTAAGTTACTCATTCATGGTCATTGTTCATAATATTAATACAACACCATTTTATCCATCATGGTAAGAACACATATTATGCATCATAGATCATCACATATCAAGGCATTCTCATAGGCTTAGTATACATACTTGCACAACTCGTAACATAACTCGAGTGCATACTCACCAATGACTTACCTCATTGGGACCATCATCAACTCTTTCCTTGGATTGCCCGTTGAACACTTGGAATACTAATTGGATACTCGGAAAAGCCTTTGCACATAAGTGCCTCAATTGTAGCTAAAGCTATCTCATATCTCATGACATTTCAATGCTCACTATCGAGCTAGTCATCTAGACTCATAATTCCTAGTGACATGTCACTCGTATCCTAATTTATTCCTAAGGTTCAAACGGGATTTTTCCTTGCCTATTAAGGCTTTGTCTTATCATATTTCTATTAATCACATACACATTAATATCTGTACAATTCATGTAATGATAACATTTAAATACATGTATAGCATGGTATTGTTTGCATACAAACTTACCTCGATACCACAAAGGTGAAAAGACATACTCGTCCATAAATCGATTTCTTTTCGTTCTAGGTCCAAATCTCAATTTTCATCATCTATAACATCAATTTAGCCTAACAATCAGTCACAATATTGATATGGGTCTAAAAATAATATTTTTACAAATTTCCATTTTGACCCATAAACTTTTGCATATTTGCACTTTTGCCCCAATGCTCGTAAATTAATTTTTATCACATTTCTTTACTCCTTGAGTCTAGATGAACCATTTTCATAACTGTAGCAACTCATAATTTCAACTATTTTACACATTTACAACTCATTTTACAACTTAGTAATTTAGCCCTTTTTAAGGTATTTTCATGCAATTTCTTTCACAAAAGTTGTTTATTAGACAACTAGGACTCATAATCTTCCATAAAAACACAGAAAACAACACATTTACTCTCATGGTAAAACCCTAGACTCTTCATCATTTTGCAAAATAATCCCCTCTTATGAAAGCTCATGCTTTAGGGGTTCCAAAAATGTAAAAATCATTAAGTAAAGACATTAAAATCACTTACTATAAAGGGAGTTTCTTTGCTGAAAGTTTCCAGCTTCTAAACCCTTTCTTTGCTGCCATTTTTCGGTGGAGAGAAGATGAAGAAAAGATGATATTTTCTTTTCTTTATTTTATTACTAATTAGTCAATTAAAACACATAAAAGCCACAAATTTTGGCCTTTTGACCAATTGGTCTCCCCTTGGCCGGCCACACACTTAAAAAGGGTCTAATTGCCCTTTAAATGCCTCCAATTTTAGTTCTCTAGTCTATTAACACATTTAGGCATTAACACACAACTTTTACCTTTTACGCGATTTAGTCCTTTTTCGAAATTGGACTAGAAATCGCTAAAATTAACTTACCAAAATTTACATGCACTTATAAAATTATATTATAACACAAAATAATACTAAAATAATTTTCTCTGGCCTCGAAATAGTGGTCCCGAAACTACGGTTCCGACTAGGCCCAAAATTGGGCTGTTACAAATGCAATTTTGGTATCGTTTTTAAAAAAGGTATCGATTATTTTTTAGAAAAAATGGTATCAATAATTTTTAGGATTTTTGAAAACAGAATGCATGTTTTCTCGATTTTTCAAAGGGTATCGGTAATTTCAAAAATATCAATATTTGGCTAAGTGATATTGATACTTTTTTGCCTGAAAAAATTTTGACTTGTTTGAAAATCTTTTTGATATGTTAAAATGATTTTAACTTGATTGAATCATTTTAAAATCATTTTGACTTGGTTAAAATCATTTTAACTTGATTTTAAAATCATTTCAATTTTTTTTATGAATTTAATGTAAATATTCAAAGTTTTATTTCTTAAACTTCAAATTTAAAAATCATTTTGTCAATTTTAACTTATATTAAAAAAAACTTCAATTTGTTATATCAAAATCTTTTATCAAATAAAGATTGGTTTAACAATAATTAATTTCATATTAAAACACATAAATTTGAAACCATATATATTTAAAAAAAATTTCAAAGCAAAATAAAAAAATACTTTAGTATGATAAATTTGAATTATTAATTTACTTAGGTCCAAAAATTATTATCCTAGAAAATTTTTAATTTTTTAACTTTATTTTTTAAATTTTTTTTTTGAAATTTTTATAATTTTTAAAATATTTATAAATATTTTGAATTTTTACAAATTATTTTAAACGTTTTCATAATTTTTGTTTTGAGTGACCAATATACTCATTTTCAAACTTGACATGAACCAAAATTATATTTACACTAATCTGTTATTCGAATTGTAAAATTAACTTGATTTGAACTCAAAACTCCAATTACTTAATCAAATTTACTCAAATAATTCGAATAACTCAATTCGATTAACACAAAATTCGAATTTTTTTCAATTTTTTCGAATATAATTGAGTTTTGCTCTTGTACCATTAATGGGTTACTTCACCCTTAACAACTGGAGAAAAAATTATTTTGCAATCCCCATCCATAGTAGCTGCTTCAGCACAAAACCAAGCTACATTTGCCAAACCGTGGCACTCCATCAAGAATATCAAATCCATATGCTTGCAAAGGCTTCTTCCAGTGCCCTCTTCTTGCTCAACTCTATACTCCACCCTCCTGCTCTTCCACCTCTTTCTGCCCGGAGCCGCATCATTTCCTCATCATCAAGTGCATAGCCATGCATGTCCAGCCCACCAGCAAGTGGTACCGGTTGTGGTGCCATGCCTGTTGGTCGTGGCTGTCCAGCAACTGTCGGTGCATATTGACCTTGGGTACCAGCTACAAACCCTGCTTGTGAGCTCTGGCTTAAGGCCAGTTTAAGTAAACAAATAATCAGCTTAGATTATGTCACGTCTTAAAGGATCGAAAAAGGAGTCAAAAACCAGTAGAATACAAGCAATTTAAAAGTCTATCTATCAAAATGTGACATTATTTTTGCATTTTGACAGCTGCAGAAGAAACCTTATTTGAGAAACATGGAAGCAAGATGCATCCAGTCCAAAAATTTACAGCAATGGTGAACCATGAAAGCAACTTCAACAAAAACTAAATATACCAAAGTTGTCTCAAGTCTTAACAAGAACCTGAAGTACAATAAATCAAAATGGTGTAAACATTAATTCGAGAGAACCTCAAAATAAGTCCAGCAAATAATACAAACTAGAGTAAGTGAAAATGTCCAAACCAAAACTAGAAGGTTTAATCAGATGTAAAAAACATGTACACTAAGGTTCAACAAATGAACTTCCCAAAGTACATATTTTCTCTTCTTCCCAGTCATGTGAAACAAAATGAAAAAAAGTAATGGAATAGAAAAAAAGATCCCGGAAACAATAATATATACTACCATCATTATCTAAAATGTCAAACAATTGAACTGGCTATTAACCATTTTGCTCAAAGCCGGTAGGTAGGCAGTAGCAACACAAATGAGGTTAAGAAATTAACTACAACCACTTTAATACTGAGACTGCAAGGCATTGTTCTAGCTACATAACACCAAAGAGATGATGCATGCTTTATGTTTAGAAACAGAATTCAAGAACTGAGGTAAACGTCTAAAACAGCAATGATGATAGAATTCTCTCACCCCATCAGTATCGGCCTGTACCCGAATCCCCTTGCTTGCTGCCATTGCAGCAGCTAATTCTTCAGCCTGTTCATCAAAACAGCTTATATTAGTAATTTAAAAGTAAAAATTTCCAAGAAATATTATTGTGAAAAGAAAATTTAATGATATTGTTATAAGCCTCAATCACCCTGGAGGAAACCAAAAAAAAAAAAAGGAGTTACTGAAAGGTACCTTACGAGCTTGATTGATCATAATCTGCTCAGCATTTTCTTGCTGATACTTGGTAATTTTCTCCTCAATAGCTTGAACATCTATTCCTTCAATCAATTTAAAAACTGCCCAAAACCCCTCGAATTAGATAGTTTAACCAAGAAAAAAAAAACCCAAACGACTAGGGAAATTGAATAAAGCGCAACTTACTCATGTCTTCCACTTCTTCCAAGTAATCATTGTATTCTCTCAGTGATGGAAAATCCTCTTCTCTTTTATTGAATCTATTTAAAACAACCCCCCCCCAAAAAAAAACGCAATTTGCATCAGTAAATAGTGAAGATGAAAGGAGAAAGCAAGAGAAAAAGAAAATTACATGTTGCTTATTCTTCTACGGATTTGCATCTCCTTGTTGTGGGGATTGGAACTAGCAACTACCATGGCCTGGTCGAGTTTTGGGGGCTTTTTTGGCTTGGTTTAGCCGATTTGCAAAAGCGGCTATTGACCTAACTGTTGAGTGAGATCGATCGGAGCTCTTTCTAAACTGCAAGTGGTTTTGCAAATCACTATCGGACCCGACTGAACAACACAAACATGAACTGACCCGACTGACGGACCAACTTTTGACCGGAAAAAGTACTGATATGGATTTTGAAAAACGAAAAACATTTTTAAGCGGCCAGTTTTGAGAGTTTACTCGAGTTCAGAGATGGTTAAACGACGCCGTTCGTCAGTAAGGCCGGCAATGGATGCCTAATGCTCGGATTAAAATTACATTTTGAATAGGTTAAAATCAGCTGTCAGTACTTATGTTAAAATTTTAATTTTAAATTTTTGCAATTTAAAATTTGTAGTTCATTTTTTTTTATCAATCACAAATCACATGATACAAAAACAACCTAATTATTTCACAAAAAAAACCTAATTAAAATTTACAAATTTACAAATTTTGATAAAAATACTTATAATTTTAATTATTAACTGAAATTTTTAAAAAGAAAATTTGAAGATTGAATTTTTAAATTTTAAAATATAGTAATTAAAATTTAAATTTTGTCAAAATATAGAGACTAACATCATATTTTAAAGATATTAATTATAAAATTTTAATATTTTTGTGATAAAATTTATTTGAATATTAACTTTTTTTGTGAATACATAACAATTCACGTTCCTAAAAATACATAATTCCTTTTTTTTTAATATGTATTATAGGAATGAACTCAAATTAATCTCTACATTTATATCGAAAATAATGCTTTAAAAAGATTAAATAATAAGTATAATTTTTAAACAATAAATATTATCGCTGTTAAAGTTGAATATGATTTGTTTCTTTTAAATAGTAAAAAAATGCATATAAGAATAGGAATACTAATTTGAACCCAATGTATGCTTTTAGTATGCTATTTTCATAATTAAATAAATATGTTATTGCTCATCGGTATTTTTTTTGTTAATATTTACTTGAAAAGAGTTTTTTTTTTATCTAAAGAGGTAATATTAAAAATAAATAATTGATTGAGCTTGACTCAATTAATATCAAGACATTAAATTCCAGCGCACTTAAACAAATGAAGATGACAGTAGGAATTGTAAAATAAAATAAAATAAATTGAAAGCAAGTACAACTATTAAAGAAAAAAAAATGCATTACAATTACACGTATTGAGATTTGAGACGCTTCCTCGATTACCAATATTCAAATTTACATTCTAGTTCTTTCCATTAACACTTCTTTAAGAAAACATATAAATCAAACCAAAAAAAAAAAAAAGGCCCACTAGCCTACCTCTTTTTTCTTTTACAAATCTGCCCAAAATATTTTTAAAAAAAATGGAACACTAAACAGAAAAGGCTCTATCTAACGTTCATGACAGCAGTTACCTTATTATACATCAATGGGACTCCTAAAGGCTTCAACCACCTATGTTCATGCACACCTTACCCATTTTAAGAATAGTGGCTTACCAGGATAAAGTTCCGGAATAGAGATTGTTAAACCAGCGAGGAGTTTGTAGGCGATTACAGAAGCTGAAGTGAGCATGCTCGATCAAATTCCTTGACAATGCCTGGTTTAAGCCTCGCTTAGCAACCATATGTCTTTTTGAGTACCCAGAATTGCCAACTAAGGGTGAAATTACAGGAGCTACTGTACCATAAAAAACTATAAATTGAATGAATCTTCCTATCAGAAAACCACAATGTTATCGTACAGAGTTCATCAACTTATGACCCTGTTTATGTGTTGTCAAAGTGAAAGCCATCGGCAACATTCAGGTGATTTGCAAGCTGGCTGACTGAAGACTGCACGACTTCAGCCTTTGGAGACAGAGAATTAGGAAGTTGTGGTAGGCAAACAGGTACATATTGTTCACTCTCTTCTGGAGGACAGAAAGCAGAGAGCACAGCTCGACAGAATATGAATCTGTAGAGAAAATTGCAGGATACCATCATTTCATTTGTTTGTCTAAGCATGCAAAATATTAAACAACATACTCGGATGATGAACAAAAATATATTCTACAAAGCACCACCACTTAGCAGCAATTCCTCACTTGATATCATTAAGTAGATATTTATCCAAGCATGCTTCCGTTAAACCAAGCAAAATCTATCTAATTTTGTATAAACAGACAAAAGATACTGAGATAAAGATGAAAGATTAAATACCTAATAATAAGCCGCCTTAAAAAAGGATCAGACAAAACTTGCGCCCAAACCAGATCCAGGCTTAGTGACTTGCAGAGAATTACTTCCCACTTGGAAAAAGCAGTAGACAAGATGTTTTCAGCATTTTTTAGAACTTCCTACGTAGAAGAAAAACAGGAACAGATGAAAATAACACCAACTGGCACAGAAAGAATGTACCATTAAAGAAAAATTGAAATCAACTTACTATATCACTATCAGATAAGGCGAAGCCAGTCATTTGGCAAAATGCTTGTAAAGGAGCAGTCAAGAAAAAGGTAAACTGACTTCCATTCTGCGTAATATCAGCACTAAAAGGGTCCTTAAACATTGGTCTAAATGGCGAAAGCAGTAAGGCAGCTTTCTCTCCTCTTTCTGCACCATGTAAGACCTGAAATTCATAGTAATTTTATACAATAAGCAACCACATAGATAAAAGAATTAAGATGAAAGCAATATGAGATACTGTAAAGCCATCCATCACAAATAATGCAACAAGTTTAATGAAGTAATTCACAACTTACCATTTCCCACTGTCTATTCCAAAAAGAAACGAACCTAACAGCTAACACCCATTTTTAAACAAACATGTTCCAAGCAATTCAATTCTCCCCGGGGGGGGGGGGGGAGGGGTGGGGGTGTCATAAATTTTAATTGATTAATAAACAATATTTATTTTTCATCTCAGTTAGTAATTGAAAGAGCATTTTAGATGTAGAGCAAAAACAAGCCTATCAATTGCCATTATATTCAAAGAGTGAAATTCATGTCTTCTGATTAATTTCAATCAATTAGTTTTATCTACAAAAGCAATTGCCATAAAAGGATTTTATTTGCACATTGCAGCCAGAACAATCTACCACATGATGAGAGATCAGTCTAGAGGTTTGAATATCTTCTCAAACCTCCAAATTGCTTTTTGGCAGCCTTCATTTTTATCATAATTAAAACTAGTTCCTTCTGTTAAGTTCACTATCCATCATTTTCATTCGTGAAATGCAATGCAATGAATTGAACTTGATTTGCAAGTTGCAGCAAAAGCCATCTACTTCATTTTTATCTTACTAGTCTGGAGTTATTATATGTCCTCCCAAATCTTAAATTGCTTTTTCAAACTTATTAATCCAAATATGCCACTAAATGATACTATAACTGTATAACATATCACTTTTTGCATAACAAGGCAAAAAAATTTTGGACAAACCATGCATAAGTTATGACAAACCTGCCTTGAATGCATGGCTGCTGTCACTATCAATGACCAAGAAAAGAGGTCTTCGGGTAAAAGGAATTATATCACCAGGATAGAGATTGCTTGAACCTGCAAAATCCAGAAAGCCATGCATAGGATCAATTGAGACATGCTACATGGAATTCAGGAGTTCCAATCTACAAAACCCTCAGAATAAAAACTAAAGATATCATTTAGTATTAAATATGACTACAGCTACCTACCACCATTTCCTTTAGAACCTAGCCAAAGATAATCATCATAATAGTCACTAAACCCTTTCTTGCCATTAATGTGGGGTTCAGGTGAAGAAAAATTCTGCTCTAGGGAATTGTGAGAAGTAAGTTTGTTTTTTGTTGTTCGCTTGGATCCTCCTGAAGATTCTACTGGAGAAGCATTAATATGACTAGGTTTCCCTGCATATTCATTACAGTATCAAATGTCAACGACTTAGGAAGAATAAACACATTAAAATTATTTTGACTTTTTTCCTCCGATGGTTATGATGTGGAAGAAAAATACCTGAAGCTGATAGATAAACCAGTATAACACTCTCTGGAGGGAGCTCCTCGCAAATTGTTGCCATAACCTGCCCAAACTCAACCATGATGATTATATCCATATAAAAAGCCAATGTAAAAATACATATAAGGCAAAGAATTGTAGATATACTGTTTTAACAGGGTAGCAACAATTATTAATGATCCATCTAATTTGGGTGTAAAGATTTCACTAAATTAAAGATTACTAGTTATTTATTTTATGTACATATTATGCCTACTACCATAAAACCTAACAGTATCTACATCCATCCCCAGCATAATAATATGATTAGAAATAAAAAAAGAAGAAGAAAGAATTAACGTCAGGCATTCCAAAGGAACACGTATACTTTTTCTTTTCTTTTTGGGCAGTTCTTGTTTTTCTTTTGATGGAAGATATGAAGATTGCCATTCATGGCCTAAAAATACAATTAGACAAACCACATGAAGCAATCTAAAAAAACACCCTAACCTACTTGTCTCCTAATAATAGAAAATTGTTACAGTAGCAAATTCAATAAACAGGCTTTATGAAACTCACTGCTATCAAATGTGTTACAGAGGGTCGGTACAGGATAGCCTTCCTGGGATTTGGAGGTAAAGTTGGATCAGTCATGTCTGCAACCAACTTCATATCTATCAGTCCCGAAGTTCCAGAATAATCAACGACAACACCATTCTCCTTTGTTTCAGCCTGATGCTTTTGGTAAAATGATCCGCTAGACTCCCACTCTAAACATTGCAGCATTCTATATGCATCCAGAGTAAGTTCAGCAAATTTTACCTAAAAAAGACAACAGAATAATAGATTATGACAACCTTGATTTGCAGGTTATGGCTGATTTTGAGCAATCCCAAAATCAATGATCAAATCAGCAAAAATGGGTTTCACCTCATTCCGATGATAACTCATCAGGATTGCATCTCGAAACTTTAGAACCTTCTTAGCATGGAACCGAGCCACGTATTGAACAGAATTTGGATGACAGTCAAATATAGCAGAGTACCTAAATGGCCTAGCACTTGCAATTGCAAAAGTTGTATCGGCATTCATAAAGCGGACAATTTCTTGCACTACTAGTTTCCATTCTTTAAAGTTCGTCTCCTATTAAAAAGAAAAAGTAAAAGTAAAACATATGCCTTCATCAGTAGCTGCTAACATTTTGTACAATGAAACATGCCCATAACAATATAATATTCATAAACAATGTCACCATATAATATTCCATCATCCTCTAATGCACTTCAGAGTACTCAACTTTGTTCCACCAAAGATGAAATTGCAAAAGATACTAGGAAAATGGGGTCAAAAAGAAGAGAAAATTAAGAATTAAAGCAAATATAAGTGAGCAGATCCATTAACTTATTTAAATATAAACTTTTTAACGAAAATTCAAGTTATATTCATCAGTGAAGTCACCTAAATGTTATTCTCGTCCCTTTTTCTCTTTAAAAAAAAAAAGAAGAAGAAAAAAGAAAGATCGAGTTGTATTATCTGAAAGTACGGTAACTATTATGGTAATCAATAAAATAAAATAAAAAGAATACAAACCCTTCATTGTCTTAATATTCCAGTCAATTGAGGAAAACTTTTTTCTTCTTTTTAAATTCCCCTTAGCAGCCAAAAATAGCATAAGAAAAAATGAAAAAAAAACGTATCTAGCAATAGTAAATATAAACAAAGAGAAATGAAGAAAATTTTCAATATATATATAAATAAATAGAAACATTTCTTTACCCGGAAATTAGCGTTGCAATTATCAACCAGAGCTTTGAGCTTTTCAACGACAACTTTCACCGTCTGGGTCCGGTTCAAAATCAAGGAAACGAGTAAAAAACGGGCGTAAAACCTCAACTCCTTAAACCGGACTCCAAGATCCTTCACTTTACACCCTTCAAAATACCTCCTCTTCAGAATCGCTTCGTAGAAAACGTAGGCTTCGACCAGAAATCTGGCCTCGCTCGTCCTCGTGTACTGGCCGAAATACAGCTGGCCGATCCGACCGGCGATCTCCCCAATCTCCCACCGGTTCAGACCGGCTTTGACAAGCTCCGTTCGGTGCTCTTGCTGGTACTTCCACAACCGCATGTACGCTTTGAAGACTTTCTGGAAATAATGTTGCCCTTGTGCTCGTCCGTACGACGGGAAGTCCCGGACTCGTGCGAATTTACGGTCCGCGCTCTCCACGAGTGCTCGGAAGGTCTTCGAAACGACGTCGCCCTCCTCCGCCATGTACGGAACACCGGCAATTTCAATAACGAAAGGGACGGACGAGTGGGCGGCGGTCTAAGGGGATTTGGCGACGGCCATGGAGAAACGTTGCAGAGATGTCTAAAGAGAAAAAGAGTGGACTTTTATTGAGCTGAGCTGTGGTTTTATGGTGTCAGCATAACATTCCTTTTCTTCCTCTTCAATTTTTCTTGTGGATTTCTCTTTTATTATTATTATTATTATTATTATTATTATTATTATTGTCTTTTTGAGGTTTCACAAATTCAGTGATTTCTTTTTGGGGCGAGGGGATTTTGAGGTTTTGATAAATAAATCTCAGTGAATTACAGTGTCAGCGTTTGGATTATGAAAAATTAAAAGTATAGGAAATCAAATACTATTTTTTAATTTGTTAGGTAAATTACCCAATAAAAGAAATATCATCAAATCTGGATTATGTTTTTTATATTTTTATTTTAATATCAACAATTTATTATTGAATGACACTTGAATTTTTTATTTTAACAAAACCTCCCCTCCAAATAAAAATATGTGTATAGTGGTGTTTAAATCCACATTAATTCGATTGGTAAAATTTTAAATTTATCACAGATTGAGTCTTAACTCGTACTCTATGTAGTTCGCACTTTGGGTTCAAATGTAAGGTGTTTGCACCCTTTTATAATGAGACCGCATGATGTGGATTCACACTATCATATAGGCAAACCCACATCTTGCAAACACATGTTAACTCTAAAGTAGGGTACGTGGTCGACATGCATGGGAACCTACTTAAAATATCACATTCATAAACAATAACCATATCATATAAATATATAGTTTAACCCATCTGAAGAGGACACACTCTAAAATTTACTCAACAAGTTTATTATATGTTATTCTTAATCATGTATCTTTATTTAAAATACGTGATTTTTACATACATACACATATAATAGAATTTCTAATTTCTTTTAAAAAAAGAATTAGAAGTGAGGTGTAGCTATTCTTTTCGATAAAAGAATAAAGACTTTGGTGATTAGTACTATAGAGATGATAATCGAGATATATAAATATTTTATATTTACTATGCTTATAATAATCATCCAATTTTGATATGAATTAATTATAATGTAGCCAATTGAGTTTTAGCTCAATTGGCATGGGTATTATTGTCAATCCAGGATGATGTAGATTCGAGAGCGTTGAAATGCATTATCCTGCTCTTTATGAGTTGAAGATTGTTCAAAAATTTTAAGTATAATATAGTAAAAGTATTATAGAAACCTTTCTATTAAGAGTTAAATTGTATGTGATGTGCCACATGTACTCATGTTGACGTACAAGGATCAATTTTTGAACATTAGAATGGATGAAACTTTTAACAAAAAAAATTTAGTTTGCTCTTTGATTTAATGTATAAGGACTAATTTATCTATTTTTTTAGTAGAAAAAACAAAATATAATCAAAACTCTTAATATAAGAGCCTTCACTATATTTTTACCTCATAATGTTTTTTTAAGTTACCTCATATTGGTAAACTTATAAGATTGAAGTTTATAAAACTACTCAACAAAACTATTTGAGAATTAAGATATTAATCATTATTTTGCTAATAATTTTGTTTTTTTCTAAATGTCAAACTATTTTCAATTAATTAGATTAGATTTTAATTATTTTTTATTATTTGAGAAAATATTTATATTATATAATTAATATAAATAACCATTATTTAATATAATTACAATATTAAAATAATTTTAAAAATAAATCATAATTATAGTAGTTGTATTAATTTTATATGATAATATTTATACTTATATTAAATCTCAAACCTTTTACTGAATGTGTAACACCCCTAACCCGTTTCCGTATTACTATACAAAACAGAACCTTTAAATTCAAACAGAAAAAATAATTCAACTTAAATATAAATTCTAATATTTCATTCCAATCATAGCAAACATACACATTTGGGCCTTAAATTGAACTTTCAAGGCCCTAAAAACAATTTAAAAGCAATTGGGGATGGATTTGAATAAATCGGAAAATTTTGAGAAAACAGGAAACCTTGTGAAAACAAGGGTCACACGGCTGTGTGGCCAAGCCGTATGGCATAACCCAAACCGTGTAGACATTCGAAGTAGGGACACACGGTCGTGTTCCAGCTCGTGTGTCCGCCTGTGTGTGTATTCGAAATAGGGTCACACGTCCGTGTCGCAAGTCGTGTGCCAGACTGTTTAACAAATTGTTTTGAGACACATGGAGGTGTGACAGCCCGTGTTCAGGCCATGTGTACCAAATGTACCTTGAAAAATAAGTTTACAAAAAATACTTTCTTAAGCCACAAGCACACTAGTTGCCAACCTTTAGACATATTCCATTCACACTTGAACAATATCAAAACATGCCAAAATCATACATATACAGCAAATTTCCATCAACTAACCAATGTACCCTTATTGGTACCACAATATACACATCTAAATAACTCAACTAAATAACATGGTTTTTATGCTCTCAACCTATACCACACACTTATAATTCATCCATTATAATCTCATATAAACATAGTTCAAATCATATTTTTACCTAATACCTAAAAGTGACCAAAAGATTCATACTTTCCAAACATTATAAGTCCAAACAACTATGAACATAAAAGACATATCCACATCATGAAAACCAAATAGCATACACAATATCTTTCATTATAAAAAAACCCTTATACATTCCATTTATAACCATATCCAAAATAACTTAAAATCTACCAAAATGATTATTGGATAGTGTGATAGGACTTTGATAAGGTTCCAACCAATCGAGCCTCCGATGATCTACAAAATAAAGGAGAAACAACTACATAAGCAAGCTTAATAAGCTCGTATTAGATAAACTTAAACTTACCAAACCCCAAATGTTAAATCATTCAACCATGCTCAACAGTTCATATAAGTATCTTACTTTCCTATTTATAACAATCCACATAGTTATCAAGTAACTTGAAACATAACATTTATGAACCATGGTGTATAGCATGAAATGAATTACATTCATTCACCTTTCTTCCCATATTGATTAGTGCCATTTTCCATTCATTTGCATATATTAACATTCCATTTTATATGGTCCATAATATCAATAGTTTCACATTCAAACCAATTTGTTTTACTTTACTCACCCGGTGAACCATATAGAATTTCATCGAATACTTGGGAATGCTTACAAATAGTGTGCCTTTTCATGTAACCATAACCTTTCCTCTCCAATAGTGCTCACATGAATTGTGAAATGGGTCTGCTCACACGAGCTATTTTTATTACAAATATGTCATTTCCACCATTTTCAAGCGTTTCAAGCTTAATTCCTCAAATTTCTTTCATGAGTCCTTAGTAAAATCATTAGAGAAGCTTGCTCGCCACATTGATTTCATAAAAAAAAATCAATAGTTGTCTTGGAGGAGAGAGAAAATAAGAATTAAGATTTTGATTATGTAACACCTGTTTTCAGTGGTGTTGAAAATAGTGATTTCGGAATCCTGTTTTTCGATGATTGAGTTAACAAATATTATTAATTAATATTTAAGAGTTTAGTACAGTGTTATATTAAATTTTGGTTTGGTAATTTTATTGAACGGTTAGTAATTAAGGTATAAAGATTAATTCGTAAAAATCGTAAAAGTTAATCATTATTGATTTTTATTAGTTAAAAGGCTTAAATAAAAATTATTCAAGGGTTTAAATGGCAATAAGCACATTTCTAAAATAGGTGGATGGTTATTGCTTAGTTTAAGTGATTTACATGTTAAATTTTAATTAAAATTAAGATTTAATGATATATTAATAAAGCAAACAAAGGAAAAGAAAGCCACTATCTTTATTTTCTTTGTTTCTTCACCGTCTACCATAAAAAAGGAACCAAGAGAAACCATTGTTGAATGCTTCAACATTTGACCTTACATGTAAGTGATTTTAAAGTCTGTTTTTCGTAAATTTTATATTTTTTATAGCTCGATTTAGCTAACTCGTATGTTAGTTTTCAAAATTGTTAAAGTTTCAAAATGTTTCCATTGTTGAACCTTGAAGATTTTGATACTAAATTGATAGATTTTGAGCTTAGTTATGAAAAAGGACTAATTTGTAAAGTGAAAGTGTTAGTTTTGAACATAGGGACTAAATTGTAAACATTTTGAAATTGACATGAAACTTCTATATTTATAGATATTAGAGGGCTATAGAAGGATTTGATTGAAATCAGATTGAAAATTGGGGCTTAAATGTGAAAGATATGATTGTTTCGATTTTAGAGACTAAATTAATAAAATATGAAACTTTAGGGGATTAGTGAAAAGTGAAATTAAAATGTCATATGCATAGATTAATATGTTATAAGATAATTAAAACTGATAAATTAAAATGAATTGTCGTATAAATCAATATTTGAATTAATTAGTAGATAATCGAGGAAAAGAGAAAATTGCGAATTAGTCTCCGATGTTGCACTTATTACAATTTTGGTCTTATTAGTTCATATGGTATATATATATGTTTATGTAATGTATTTTTTGAATTATAAATTTATATTGTGTGAAAATACTTTGAATTATACGCAAATTGGTACAAAAATGTGAGAAATGGACTAAATTGTAAATAATTAAACTAATGCGTTAAATGTGCCCAGATGAACGTAAGAAAGGATACGATACAATTGGCATGCCAATAGGGTTATTTTCATGTTGTACGGGATATGATATGAGACGATACTGATGTATGGAGAATTTACAGTTTAAATTGGAATCCAACATATTTTACAGATAACCAAGATTTGTCTCTACAGAGACCACTGTTATTGATTGTCTCTACGGAGACCTCGATGTGTTCTATAGGGATATAATGTCTTATGTTATATGATGCCTATTAGCTTAGCACTTCGGTGCTCAAGTGTGCTTTGATGCTATAGCTTGTACGAACAATCTGGCGTGTTTTGGTGGTTACCCGTGTACTTGTATATGTTATTATAGTTTAACGGGAAAAATGATTTGTGTAAAACAGAAAATATCTAATTGATAATATGTGTTGTATTTGGAAGTGGCTATATGATATTGGAATGATGAAATGACATATATGTTCGATGATTAGGATAAAATAACACTGAATGGAAATGTATTATTCATATTATAAGATTGTAACTAATGAACTCACCTTATTGATGTGTGACGAACCCCTCTACGGGTTGATATGTGAGTCATGATTTTAAAGTTCCCAATCATTCTTAACAGGTAATTCTCTTGAAATAGTATAAAAGGATATAACTCTCGAATATGAAACAATCTTAAAAGGGAACCTACGTTATAATACAACGAGACCCGATTTCTATAAAGATGTTAAAATTCGAAAAGTTTGGTAAAACAAGAAGAATAGTTGTGACCCACTATCTATAATGAGATAGGAACCAATCAGTATCAGGTTGATCACTATACTCACAAACTTAGAAGGGAAAATGAAAGTGATAAGATCGAAAAGGGTTGAACGCCACAAGAATGAATCTTGATAAGTTAGGGATAAGTTCTTAAAGAACAAAGATATTTATCTCACAATATAAAAATGTTCATTAGCCTCTTACAACACAAAAACTGAATATATATAAGCCTTAGCACGTGAATGGTCATTTTCAGCAATTAGTAGGATTACATGTATTAAATAGGAACTTTAAATTTGAGTTCATTCTCCTTGCCATCCATGCACCTTAACATTGATTGTGGTGGCTGAATTTAATGCGTTGGGGAAGAATACATGTATGCTTAATGGCTAAGTATTCTTCAAAAGTCTCATACTTTCCCCTTGATGGACGGTGGCCTTTACGGTGCATGGGAATGACCAATAGTTATATTGTAGAAAGCTTCCAAAGGTCACCTTCAGCTCCCATTTGGACAATGGCAATTGATAAAGCAATATTTGGACGAATAGTCACCTTTCAAGCTAAAATTAACAACCATTTTATGTGTGAACATCCTTAATTCCTTTAGCAAAAGCGAACAGTCCTTTAGCATATTTAAAAGGTGGTCGGCCGTTAGATTTGCTAAGACATATTAAACACACATTAGGGCATCATAAATTCACTAAGTAAAATGTAAAAAACATACATGATAACGACATTAGAATTAAAATAGATTTTAGGACATTAAAAATTTATGTAATAACAAGACATAAAATAAACTTCTAATTAAATGTTGTGGAAATTAAAATACTAAATGGACAGTTTGGGCCTTAAAAGCCCACATGCAAAACATTGCATGGGTTTGGGTTTTTTACAAGGGCCCAATACGAATTGGATTTTTTTATAATCAGCCCAAGCTTGCTGGTTCATTGCTTCTTTAAGTTTCTTAATTCTAGCTTACGTCATAGGCCCAAATGATGTATAAACGGGCATCTTGAGTTTTAGCCCAATAATCAAACTCGAGATTACATCATTATTTCCCTCTTCAGAGTGATTTGTCTGCAGATTGGCACCTACATCATAAGGGAACAAGTAATCAAAATTCAAATGCTCAAAACAAGTATTAAATGGAACTTTAAAAATGAAGGCTTTCTTTTTGTAGTTCAAATGCTCAAAATCCCTTAGAGATAAACAATTGATTGTGCAAAATATAGCTCCATCTTTTAGCTCATTTTTGTCTCACAAAGCTTATCATACCTCCACGAAAGTGAGTATTAAGAACTTGAAATGAGACAATGGAATGGTGAACTTTATTAGAATAATCATAATGCTCCTCACATGTTGTAACACCCCAAACCCGGCCCAGACATTATGACCGAATCCGGCGTGTCACATTGAAGTGTTACTAGAAGGGTCATGTTTTATCTAAAATCTTTCTTAGTGTTTAAAGAATATTTTCGTTTTAGATTAAAGTGAATGGAAGTTGTGCACCAGGTAGGATGCCAGAAAAGAAGAGTTGAGTCTATTAGACTGCTTAAGTACCAAGCTCTCCACGGATCCACTCCTAGACATGTACACAACCATTGCCACACTTTAACTGAGTGATTGTTCAAGGAAAACCATCTCGTTTTAAACCATTTGAAATCACTTTTTAATCTTGAAAATGTTTTCGTTGCGGAAGCTTTGTCTTGTTTCGCGATATTTTGAAATTAGATAATCTTTTTAAAACGCGCCCTAGAGCTATTCAATTTCAAACAATTAAAACAATATCATATCTAAGCTAACAAAACATACTAAAAACAATTAAAAATAATTAAAGCGGCCTTATTACAAATTAAAAACCTGAAAATATAAAGGAAATAATCTAAAATAAAAGTGAAGGTATAAACACTTATTTTAAACAGTTTACATGGCCACTCTGAATCCCTCCAACTCCAAGTCCACCGATCTAAGGCTCACCTGCAAAGATGGGAAAAAGGAGGTGAGTTTGGAAAACTCGGTGTGTAAAGTATCCCAACCAAAACCCAAATCAGTTCAAGCTTTACTGGGCCTAAGCCCTATTCAGAAATCAGAGCTATCTGGGCCTTAGCCCATATCAATATTAATCTGGGCCATAGCCTCTTACAGTATTAGAGTATACTGGGCCTAGCCCATATCAGTATCAATCTGGGCGGTAGCCCTATTACAAGTTGAGATATATTGGGCCTTGCCCATATCAACACAGTTGGGCCCATTTCAATACAATTGGCCCATAATAAAACAGTCTCATATGATTAATGTATGATAACCCCATCCAACCCTGCACTTGCCTCCATCCATTCCTACACTTCCTGTGGAGAATAAATCACCCATGCCATCCCTACACTTACAGTGTTAGCACCGGTTGTGGCACTAACTATAATCTGCAGTAAAGCTGCTTATATCAGAATATGTGGCACAGCCACCAGAACGGGTTCTTCCACCATAACAAAACCCAACCCCATGTAGTATGACATGTATGCAGAATATATATATAATTAACAAGGCATGCTTCAGAAAGACAGTCAGATTATAGAGTAAGAACAGTTATTTACCCTTGAGGGGCGTAATCGTAAACTTACCCCTTCAGGGATTTACGGTAATTCTACCTTACAGAGGTATTTCAGTAATTTTATCAGTCTTTTTAGGGTTTCATGCTCATTACAGTTATTAACGTGTCTTCAAAATACTTACCAGACGTTTTTACCGAAATGGGCCCGTTAGCCCATTACCCAATTTCGGCCTATCGAAGCCCAAATTCACCGAGGTGCACGAAATTGCGCACTTTGCAATCTTACCGTTGAAGTTACAAAAATTATCAATACAAACAATCCCACGAGCCTTCGCACGCTCGCAAGTTCTCGAAATGCCAGCTTTTCGGCATTTCAGCTTTTCGGCTTTTACCGATCTAGTCTACTAGTGGGTGTCATTTATACACCTGATTTGCGACAACTGCTACCGAAATCTCCCACGATATCCTACAATCAGTCACTAGACATATCAGATCCAAAATACAGCGGCAATCATCATAAACTTACTTACCATAATCGGCCATCAATACATATGGCCCTTGAGATCCTACCTTTGCCAAAACTAGTGACTAGATCTAGATCTAGTCGTTCCACTTGCCTAAGCCTTCGATCAGCAGGCTCTAGATCACACTAACACTAAAACAAATCAATTGTTACAACCCTTAAAGCCTCAAGCTCCAATCGACAGCCTCCCTATGCCTTTAGGGATTTTGGCTTTTCTAAAACCCGAAATAAAAAATAGATTTGAGTACCTACCTCAGGTTCTTTCAACCAAAACGATTCCACTTCAGTTTCTACTCAGATCTGATGCAAATCCAGCCCTTAAACACTTGCAGAAATCGAATCTTAGAGATCTAAAGATTTGGCTATATGTCCCTAAAAACTATGGTGTTTTCGGCTTTTGGAACTATGAAGAGGAAGATAATTTGGTATGGTGGTTTTTGCAGTGGTATTGCCAACAGGGGTTGAGGTTTAGAGGATGTGAAAGTCAGCCAAAAGAGATGAAGAAAATATGAGGATTTTGGCTAGAAGAAATCGGCAAAAGGAACAACTTTCGGGATTTCGACTTTTATGGCAATCGGCTATAGAGGTTTAAAAAAGAATGGGAATGAAAGAGGAGATGAGTAGAATGGTAGAAATGTTTCGGCTAGAGAAGAAAAGAAGGAGAAAAAGAAAATAGAAGAAGAGAGGAGAAGAGAAAGAAGAATTTGGCACTCAGGAGATCTAACTTTGCGTTTTCGACTTTTTGCGATACTGAGAAGAGAATAGAATGAAAGGGAAGGCTCTAAGTGGCTAACCCTAATTCGGCAAAACAAAAAGAAAATAAAGCTTGCCTTAATGGCCATTCAGACCCACGACCCAACCTTCCTAAAGCCCTAATCGAATTTCCACTTAAGCTCTATCACATGCCCGACACATGTACAAAAAAAATAAAAGTAACAATACGCTTACCTTGTGACTTGAACTCTGGCTCCCCCTAAACATCCACACGTTACTCCCCAAACACCTAAGTGGCACCACATGCCACTTTACCACAGATCTTTTTGTGTCCTATTTTACCACCTCAACTTTAAAAGCTCATATCGCCAGAACCCTCTCTCCCAAAATTAAAATTCAGGAATTGCCTCAAATTAAATTTACTCTTAGGCCTTTTTTCCCACACCATAAACCCTTCATAATTTATTTAATTACTAAACTAAATATACGAAATAATAATAACATCCAAATTATTCGGGCCGTTTTCCACCCGAACCCAGACTCAAGGCCCAATACTTCCAGGCCCAAAAATCAGGGTGTTACACATGTCTTCACTTTGAATGCCAAATTTGTTCTTTAAACTCCCGTACTCTTGAATTTTTTAACAAAAAAATTGTTTCTTTTTGGGGTTCTCTCTTTCCTTCCCTCTATGTTTTTACCTTTCTCTTTCTCTCCAATTTTTATCATCATATTCTCAGATGTTTTGTTTCCCTCACTCTCTTTTTCTTTTTCATTCAAACTCTTGTCTCTCGACTTTAACATTTTAGTGTCTTTTGAATTGTTTTTCTCACGTTCCTCAGTCAATCTAATTTGATATTCATACACTTGATTTGAAGTTGTTGGTGCAAGTGTAATGGACTTCCCTCAAACTTGAAAGAGTAGTGGTTGTCATGCATAACTTTCCGGTTGTCTTGCCACGGCCTACCAAGCAAAATATGCCCGACATGCATTGGAATGACATCACACAGAATTTAATTGGTATATTTACTAATGGAAAACAAGATTAACACTTGTTTCATAACTTTGATCTCTCTACCTTCATTTAGCCATTGAAGCTTGTAGGGTTGTGGTTGCTTTGTTGTTGGCAAACCAAGCTTCTCGACTAAAACTGAACTTGCCACATTTGTGTAGCTCCCTTCGTCTATAATCATATTACACACTTTGCCATTGATGTGGAAATGAGTGTGAAATATATTTTCACGTTGTTGGTCCTCTTCCTTTGATCGTATACTCAAAATTCACTTGATAACTAGAAGCTCTCATTCAACGATAAATTCTACATCACTTGATCATTGATCGGTGAAATAATCTCTTGCTCATTCTTATCTTCAGATTCAATCTCTCTACTATCTTTAAGGCATCACACTTCGGTTAGGACATTGGCTAGCAATGTGACCACATCCCAAATATTTGAAGCACTTCACATCGCGCAAACGACCTTGCTGGACTTCGACCTTGCCTTTATCAGTTGGAACATTGAGCTAGTTGGCTTTAAGCACTTTGGTTTGACTTTTCATTTAGGGCATCACATCTTTTTTAACGGTATTTTGATTCCACCTTGAAGATGACCCACATTATTTACAGGCCTCAATAACCCCTTTCACTTGAGTTGTCTTTCCACCTTGATAGCCATATGAACCATATCAGTTAATTCAATGTAATGTTAAAGTTCTATGATGTTGGTTATCTAATGATTCAATCCAGCTAGAAATTAAGCCATGGTAGCCTTTCGATCTTTATCAATATTGGCTCGAATCATGGCGATTTTTATGTCTTTGTAGTATTTTTCCACCATAACTTGTAGTTTTTGATAGAGGCTATATTGATAGTGACTAGGAATGAACCTCTTTCACATGATTGCTCTCATTTCAGCCCAAGTCTCCATGAGACGCTCTCCGTTTTGTCTCTTACTCAAAGTTAGTTGATCCTATCATATCATAGCATAATTAGAAAACTCAATAGCATCTAATTTTATCTTTTTCAACTTGAAGTAGTTGTGGCAATCAAAGATCATTTTGATCTTTCTTTCCTACTCTAAATAGGCTTCAAGTTCATTCAAACCTTGAAACATTAGAATTTTCAACTTGATGTTTTTGAGATTTGCATTGAACCTTTCACGAACCCTTCTTCCTTGATGTCTCATGCTAATAATGGAACCACGACCACTTTCCACTTCATCGTTACCATAGTAACGATCATTTTCATTTCTCATAGGCATATAATCTCCTTATAGATTAAGACCCCGAAGCAAACAACCTTGTTGTGACCATTCCTCCACTTGGTCAAGCATCTCATGAATAGGCTCCAACTCAGCTCACATCATCCGTTGCATTTCTCATAGCAATGCTTGATATTGTAGATTTGGAGGATGAACTCCCTTGTTGGCAACATTTTTTTAAGACTCTGAGACATGATTTACCAAAAGATTAGTAAACAAAAGAGTAATTAAAATAATAGATGTGTACCTCACCAAAAAAAACCTCACGATATTCACTCAAAAAGAAAAATCACTTCACTCATGTTTGCACATAATCTTGGCTTTTACCACTCGATTGATCTCACATTCTCATGCATTTTTCCACTCGAATATCTTAATTTCTTTAAGAACATGATATGATAAGAACTCAACAAAACACAATCTTGAAGTATTGTTGGGATGAGACAAACGAAACAAAAATGGTAGGTTTGAAAAACGATTTGGCAGAAATGGTTTCAAAAGGCTGAAAAAGGTGTTTAGAAGGTATTTTTAGGGATACAGGCAAAACGAAAATTTTTGGCTCGAAAAAATTTTACTATTGTAAAATTTTACCAAAAGATATAAAATAAACTCAAAAACATGAATAACTTAAAAACTTTTTGTAAGGTTCCCAGAATTCTTTTTCAAATCTCAAATCTTCTTTTTTTCTTTTCTTTTCTTTTCTCTTCCTTTTTTTTCACATTTTTTTAAACCCAGGAAAGAGAAATACACGATACCTAATAAGAAAATTAGTTTTGATACCAAATGACATGAACCCTATTACGTATTAATATGTGAATCAAAATTTTAAAGTTCTCGATCATTATTAACAGGTAATTCTCTCAAAATAGTGTAAAAGTATATAACTCCCGAATACAAAACAATCCCAAAAAGGAACTTACGTTATAATACAACGAGACTCGATTTCTATAAAGATGTTAAGACTAAAAAAGTATGGTAAAACAAGAAGAATAACCATGACCCACTATCTATAATAAGATAAGAACCAATCAGTATAAGGTTGACCGCCACACTCATAGACTTAGAAGGGAAAACTGGAGTGATAATATCGAAAGGGTTGAATGCCACAAGAATAAATCTTGATAAGTTCGAGATAAGTTCTTAAAGAACAAAGAGATTTATCTCACAATATAAAAATGTTCATTAGCTTCTTATAACACAAATGACTGAATATATATAGGCCTTAACACATGCATGGTCATTTTTAGCCATTAATAGGATTACATGTATTAAATAGGAACTTTAAATTTGAGTTCATGCTCCTTGCCATCCATGCACCTTGATATTGATTGTGGCTGAATTTAATGTGTTGGGGAAGAATACATGCATGCTTTGTAACGCCCCAAAATTCTTATTTCTATTTTTGTGAAAATGTGACTAAACTATGTATCTGCTTCAGTGGTTAAGTGTTCTGGGAGTGTGTGAGAGGTCCCAAGATCAAGCCATGTCTTTGGCAAAATTTTAGTATTTCTTCTAAATCACGCCCTATCTCTGGTCAGTAGGCTTAAGTTTAATTATTTGCAAAATTATATCAGAATGGGTCTGTTGGTCTGGTGGTTAAGTGGAGTATTGGGTGATGGAGGTCTTGTGTTCAATTCTCAGCGTTGGTGAGGGGGTAGAATTTTTGCTCTTAATTTCGGCCAGAGTTGTGCTGACATTGGACTCCGAGTAGTGGGATGTTTGTAGGATTTGAGGTAGAAAAATAAGGTTTTTGATGTAATAGGGATTTGGTAAAACTCACATGTTCTCTAAAATTCCTTCTTCAGAAAACTGACGTTCTTTCTGTTCTCTGCCACTTTTTATCTTTTTTTGTTTGTTGTTTGCTGCCACCTATTATGTCTCTTCTTACTGTCAAAATTTTTCTATAATTCCTCGTCTCTCTGCCTTGTTATCTCCCTAATCCAATTTCTTCTACTTTTGCTCTTTTTGTTGTTTCTCTTTAGTTATTGGCTTTTGTTTGTGATAGCTCGGTAAGTTTTGGTATTTGTTGAATTTTGACGTTATTCTAAATACTAGTTAAGGAAGGGTTTTTGTTACTGTTTAGGAGTTAATCGAGGGGCTGGAGATCAACCATTAACGTTTTAAGGGTGCGAAGTTCTTGTTATTCAAGCTGAGGTAAGAACTTTTATGGTTAGAAGTCATTTGTCTCGTTATAACCTTGTTTAAATTTTCATGAGTATCACTGAAATTGGACTCTAGATTATTGATTATAGGTTTCAGAGTGCTCGAGGATCGTTTTAGCTTTAAATGAAACCAGGTGTGTACCTGATTGCGTAGAAAATAGGGTTCCAACAAAAGCTGAAAACCCCACTATCGACGCCACACAAGTGTGTGATTGCTCCTGTGGTAAACCGTGTTCCATAACACGAGTATGTGATCGACGAGGCCAGGCCGTGGGCACAAGACACAGCCATGTGTGACACACTGGCTAGATTGATTTGGGGTGTGTGGGCCACACGTGCGTGTAGGATTTTGGGCCAAGCTGTGTGATTCACACGGGAAAGGTTAATTTGGGCCGAGTGGGCCACATGAGCGTGTGGGCCCACATGGGCAAGCCACATGGACGTGTGAGCCCATTTATCTGAAATGATTCCTAAGGTTGCACGGGTCGCCCAAGTCGACTGTGGACCTACTGTAGGGTTGGTAAGCGTTACTTAGACTCCTAAATGTGTAATGTGAGTGTATGTGATGCATGATAAATTATGCATGATTACCGATATATATATATGTATACATATGACTGATGGTTGCATAAAAGCATGACATATTGTATGTTTGCATTGCATTGGGTTGGGATGATGATATTTGGAGGAAGTGTACTGAAAGGCTTTGAGCCTATTATCTGGCAGCTCAGCTGCAATGTATTGAATATGTGCCGCATTCGATACTACTTGGAGTGTAGGGATTGGTAGATGTTTTAAACCCCACATGGAGTGTAGGGATGGACGGAGATAGTGTGTAAAGGCTGGTGGGTAGGACTCTGTTACTGATTCTTGTTTGCATTACTAATACTGTGATGGGCTAAATCCCTAATGCATATCTGATATTGACTAAAATGGGCTAAGGCCCAAACTACTGTAATGGGCTTAGGCCCCAGACTGCATTTGTCTGTTTAGTGCTAACTGACTGTATACATGTTTTCTATGGGGATTACGCACTGAGTTTACGTAAACTCACCCCTTCTGTTTAATGTGTACAAGTAATCCCCAGACTTGACGGTTCGTTGTAGCGGAGGACTCGATTGTGGCCACACATATTTTAAACTATTTTACTTTCGTTTATGGTTTTACTTGATTATGGGGTATTCTTATGTAATTGGACTTTATGGAATGTTTTGTTTTAACTTTGGGAATTTTACCTGCTTTTACGGACTTACTACTACCACTTAACAAAAATACGTATTTCCTAAAAACTAAGGTTTTCCATAAAATGAGTGAATCTACTTAAAATAAATGATTTCCAAAGCTCCCGGTAAAAAGATACGTTTGAGTCAAAACAGTGGACACGTATTTTTTAGTTAACTAAGTGTTTATAGACGGAAATGATTTTATTGTCAACTTAGTTTTCAATCACCCTATCATGTGGCATTACCAGATTCGGACATAACGTCCAGGCCGGGTATGGGGGTATGACATGCTTAATGGCTAAGTATTCTTCAAAAGTCTCATACTTCCCTCTTGATGGACGACAGCCTTTATGGTGCATGGGAATGACCAATAGTCATATTCTAGAAAGCTTCCAAAAGTCTCATTCAGCTTCTATTTAGACGGTGGCAATTGATGAAGCAATGGTTGGTCGAATGGTCACCTTTTAAGCTAAAATTAACAACCATTTTATGTGTGAACACCCTTGATTCCTTTAGCAAAAAAAGGTGGTCAGCCGTTAGATTTCCTAAGACATATTAAACACACATTAAGACATCATAAATTCACTAATTAAAATGTAACAAACAGACATGACAACGACATCAGAATTAAAACAGATTTTAAAACATATTAAAAAATTATGTAATAACAAGACATAAAATAAACTTTTAATTAAATGTTGTGGAAATTAAAGTACTAAATAGATGGTTTGGGCCTTAAAAGCCCACATGCAAAATGTTGCATGGGCTTGGGCTTTTTTTAAGGGCCCAATATGAATTGGATTTTTTTTTTATAATTAGCCCAAGCTTGCTAGTTCATTGCTTATTTAAGTTTCTTAATTCTAGCCCATGTCATAGGCCCAAATGATGTATAAATGGGCATCTTGAGTTTTGGCCTAATAATTTGAACCCGAGATCACATCAATGTGAGATAGGATTATAGGAAAGTTGTATAGTTAGCTAATTTGTTATGTTAGCTGTGATATGAGGTGAGTTTACTATTTTAGCTTATATGAACTTACCAAGCATAGTAATGCTTACTCTATTGTGTTTTCTTTACTTGTAGTTATCTATTGCAGAACGAGGCGATCAGATCTCTTCGGAGCTCACACTATCAAGCCTTCGATTCAGTAGTCTTTTTAACCTTTTAGACTCAGTTATGTGGCATTTATATATAAGTTGTTATGCACAAGTGGTCATCTTGAATGATAATAGTTATGGACCTAGATGATGCTTGAATTTGAATGTGAATGATTAAGTTATTGTCATGAGATAGTATGGTTGATGGTTATTTTTTGATATATGGTGAATGACATTTTGATCAAATGAGGCATAATATCTCATTGGTATGTAATGGATATACGTGCATAGTTGACTTGTAAATGGAAAATGGTATGCTTGGTTGGTATATGAAATTGCCATGTATAAAATAAGTGTATGATTCAAGTATTATGAATTGCTTAGATGGAAGTTAAATTGTTGTGGTATAAATGTCAAATATGATGTGTTAGAATTAAGGGTTGAGGAATGGTTGTATTGGGGTACATTGGTATGGTTTGAATTAATTTTGTGCAAGTAGTTGTGTGCTCAAAAGTACCATTTGAAATTTAGTTTTTTTTTTGTTTTTTTTTTGCATGAAATGTGACCAAAATATGATATACTTGACATTCTCGCAAAAAGTATCAATACCATGGCTTGAAGTATCTGTACTTTATCAAATGAACAATGTTTTAAAATGGCAAAATGTCTATTTGGTATTGATACCAGTATAAAGTATCGATACTTAATCCCAAAGATTGAGACATTATAAAGGTATCGATATAGATTGGCTTGTACACAAAATTTTGAAAATGGCAGAATGCCAAAACGGAATTGATACTTAATTTTGGCATCAATACTTGGGTATATTAACTTGATATTTGGAAATTAGAATTTAAAGACGGTATCGGTACTTGATCTAGGTATCAATACCTATACTCAAACTTTGAAATGTTTACAGTTTGATCCTTATTTATGCTCGTGTCAAATTTAGAGCTTTTGTAAGCTTGATTAAGTTCTATTCTACTTGGTTAACGTATGGTGCATGTATTTATATTAATAGTTGATGATTGAATGAATTTATGTTGAGTTTTAAATGTTAATTTTTTTGGTAACAGAAGTAGCATTCCATAACTCGGGTCTGGCAGTTGGGCCAATGAGAGGTGTTACAGATTACAAGTGATTAAAGTAAGAATGATAAATTTCTTCATGAAATTCATGTTCTTTTAATTAAAATATCATAGATATGGAAATGAAGAAAAAGAGAAGAAAAGTGAAGGATTAGTTGGAGAAAAAGGCAAATGAAGTAGCTAAAGAGTGAAGAAATAAGAAAAGATTTCATCCAAGCTTTGGTTGTAAGTACTTCTAGAATTTTATTTTGTTTAAGTATAAATTATGTTAAAATAGTTAATTAATTATGAATATGATAATATTATGTATAAAATTTACCAATGAGTAGTGATAAATATGGTGTAAATTGTATTTATATTATTGAATTGAATTAGTATATTAGAGAAGTAGTAAAAGGATTAAATTGCAAAGTGAAAAAAAAAGTCATGTGGAATCAAATGTTGAAAAAGAGAATGTGAAAAAAGTATGATGAAATAGTAATGATATGTAAAGTAAATGTGTGGTGAAATTACAAGATATAGTGAAATTTTATGTTAATAAGGACTAAGTAGTAAAAGGGGAAAAGTTTGAATCATTTTTTATTTTACTGAGTAAGTACACTGAATAAATGTATGAAAAACCCATATAGATGAGATGTGAACTAGTGGGATATGAATGGAATGCCATTAGGAAATCATATGCTCGCAAATGAAATATGGCACTTCAGTGCGAATGAAAGTAGCACTTAAGTGCAATAGTATGATTGTTCCGTATATCCTATGTGTTCTATTTAGTCTAAAATGGGTTATACAAATGAAACATGGTAAGAGAAATTTTTCAATGGAATAGGTAAGTGATTTAAACTTTATAAATTAACACCTTGTTATTTGGTAATGGTTTATGAATTATATATATATTACCATTAGTTAAACCTTAAATAAATAGTTTAATTATTGTAGTACTTACTAAGTTGTCACAAGCTTAAACGCGTAGGTAAATGTTAGATTTGAGGAGTTAGAATGGAGGATCAACATTGGCTCTTCTCATCACATATCAAGATTGGAAGAAAGTATGGTTTGAATTTTTTGGTTTTAGCAATGGCATGTACATGGTAAAGTTTATTTTGTGTATATAAGTCTTTTAGAGAACCTAATTGTAGAACTTGAAACTTTTGTTTATCTTATAAACTTAGCTTTATTTTGAATGAGTTATGGTGAATTACATGGTTCTTGAGATTGAAATTGAGTTTATATGAATGATATGTTGATTGTATTAGTTGGAATTTGATTTCTGAACAAGTTATTAGGTGATGAAAATTGAAATATGGAAAAATTGAAGAAATAGGGTGCATTACATGAAGAAATGTATTTCACGTCGCGACGAGGCAAGTCAGAGAGTGACATCGTGATGAGGAACCCCTGACGTTGCGACGTCATCTCAAAATTTTGGAAACTTCACATTCTAGTCCCTGTTCAAACGTAGACCACAGAAAGAGCTATCATAAACCCGTATATAACAGAATTTTTGTTCAAATCATGTCGTTAATGTATAATGATCCTAATAATTTGATTAAGAAGATAAAAATGAACTTAATTTATGTGTTGTTGCTTCATCAACAAATGTAGCATTCCGATGCTTTGATTCGGCAATCGAGTCGGGTATAGAGGTATTGTAATATTCTTTAGATTTTTTAATATTTTTATAAATTTTTAAAAAATATAAATTTTAGAATTTTTATAAATATTTTGAATTATTTTGTAATTTTTGTTAAGAGAGACTAATTTGCTCATTTTCAAAATTCACTGGGACCAAAGGTGTATTTATACCAATCTGTTATTTGAGTCATTCGAATTATTCAAGTTATTCGAATTGTAAAATTTAACTCGACTCAAACTCAAAACTTGAATTACTTATTTGAGTTGTCTTGAAAAAACCAAATAACTAGATTATATTAACTTGAAATTTGAAAAAAAAATTAATTTTTTAAGTCAATTTGATTTTTGTTCAATTTTCTATTCAGTTTCTTCTTTGAACAATCCATCCAATTTTTTATTTCTTGAAGTATTGTAATTTTTCAAACTGATTTTTCAACATTTAGGAACTCATACCAACCAAGTCGTCAACTTCCTTGGTCCAATCTATTCCTTAATTATTTTTTTTGTAATTCATTCTTTTTATTAAGGGTATTCACTTCTTTAAATTTTCAAAATTGATTTCTCTCAACTTAGTTTTGGATTCCTCACTTTTAAACCTACTCAATTTTGGTTTCTCCATACCAACTTCATCCCATCATCTTAGCCATCCTTAATATTTATCCAACTTTATCTATTCTCAAAGTGTAAACATGATGAATTTGTTAAAATATATTGTTAATCCTTCTACTTTGAAAATTTTTGAAAATTTGTCCCTATGCTTAAAACATTAAAAATTAAGTCCTCCTACTTTTTTCTAAAAATGATTTTGTAACACCCCGTACCCGAGACCGTTGCCGGAGTCGGACACGAGGGGTTCACAGACTAAATTCGCTTACTATCGCAGTCCATTTTAAAATTTTCCAGGCAGTTGGCTAACTGCGACACTGTCACCTTAAAAATCATATCTTGAGTTTCACAACTCGAAAATCAGTTTTGTAATTTTTCCCTGAAACTAGACTCATATGCCCATCTACATATTTTTTTCTAGAATTTTTGGTCAGGCCAATTAGTACAGTTTATTAGTCAAAGTCTCCCATGTTACAGGGATCGACTACACTGACCTTTGCGCATTACGACTTGGATATCTCCCTGAACAGGGCTTCAATACTGATGCCGTTTGTTTCTATAGAAACTAGACTCAGAGAGGAATCCAGACATATATGGCATAACTCCTAATTATCTCTGGTTAATTTATAATGAATTTCCAAAGTCGGAACAGGGAATCCAGAAACCGTTCTGGCCCTGTCTCACGAGAACCTGAATATCTCTTAACATACTGTCCATATGATCATTTCGTTACTTTCCTATGAAAATATATTCATCAAGTTTCGTTTACATAATTTATTCACTATTTAATTCCAATCCTACTATTTTTAGTGATTTTCCAAATCTACATCACTGCTGCTGCCAGCATCTGCCTTTAAGGTAGACTTTACCTATTTCATAGTTTCCTTGATTCAACTAGCCCTTTTTGCATAAATAGCACAAATCATGATAGCGATTAACCATTCCATACCAAATGATTATAACATTATGCTCGAACATATATAAGCCATTTTCGCATGGCTATATACATTAACCAAAATATTCTTCCGCCACTAGTCTATTTTATACATGCCATAAGACAATCCGAAACATAGCAGTACCAAACAGTGGATAGTGATAGTGTGACTAGTTGCTGACGATCCCCGAGCCTGTAGCTTCGCAATGAGATCTATAAAACAGAGGAAACAGAGTAAACGGAGTAAGCATTACAATGCTTAGTAAGTTTTAAGCAGTGGCAATAGATAACAAACAAATTATAACCTAGTTGTTCGTATTTTTATTTCACTCTTCCTTCGGGCATACCATCCCTTTTCCGAATACGCACATCTCATCATATACAATAGGCAGATAAACTTTCACATAAAAGTGAGCTCATGTGACATAGATATATCGTATGATTTCACATCACCCCTCACACTGATCCGATGTCACATAATCATAAGAATAGTCTCATAGATTGCTCTCGTATGCATCACATAACTACCTTATGATTTAGTGCAAATCAAGCTCACATATAAACTTGGAGTACATACCTGTTTAACCTTTCGCATTGAATATATTTATAAGTAATTCTTATTACGAAATCTTACCCGGACATAATCTCCACACGAAGTTATCGGGTCTTACCCGGACAAAATCCCCACACGTAGTCATCGGGTCCTTAGAACTCGGATATAGTATGAGCACGAAGCTTAGGGACATTAATCAGTGATAATATTCTCGCATAAAGCCTGCGGGGTTTTAACCCGGATATAGTACTGACACAAATGCCCTTCGGGACTTATCACATTTATGCACTTTCACATCCATCACATTGGCCACTCGGCCCTGTCACATATATACACTTTCACATTCATCACATCGGCCATTAAGCCTTATCACGCATATACACTTTCACATTCATCACATCGGCCATTAAGCCTTATCACATATTTATACACTTTCACATTCATCACATCGGCCATTAAGCCCTATTCACATATATACACTTTCACATTCATCACATCGGCCATTAGGCCTTATCACATATATATACACTTTCACATTCATCACATCGGCCATTAGGCCTTATCACAATTTAGAATTCACATATGGGTTTAATCAATAGCTTATAAGCAACTAAAACAAGTTTATCAAGGTTTACAACACAATCTCAAATTCAGCACAAGCTGTTTTTCCTGAGCAATAGTCACTAAATTATTTATAACTGGAGCTACAAAACTCCAAATCACTTTCCGTAAATTTTTCCTGAATATAGACTCGTATGTCTTCCATCCATAAAATTTCCAGAATTTTAGGTTTGGCCAATCAATACCAGATTTTTCTTAAAGTTTCCCCTGTTTCACTGCTTGACTAATCTGACCACTCTTCACTACGAATCAAATTTCTCATTATCAGAAATTCCTTTGCTTGCACGGTTTCTTTTATAAGAAACTAGACTCATTAAGCTTTAATTTCATGTCTCATTCAGCCTCTAATTCAAATCCATGAATTTATGGTGATTTTCTAAATTCATGTTACTGCTGCTGTCCTGAGCAGGTTTATCACAATTTTACTCTTCTGACATATCCTTTCAGCACTTCATAATATCATATCCATTTGGCAACATATCATATCAATAACTTACCTATACTTCATAATAACCATTAGGCTATATGCATAAAGATTTACAATAGAGTTATGATTCTTTTAATATGTGCTTAACATATCATACTCAATCACATTATAGGCTTTAATACTTAAAACTTACCTCGGATATTTTGAATAGTTATGGATAGACTACTCCATTGCTTTCTCTTTTCCCCTATCTGATTTCGACACTTTCTGCTCTTGAGCTTGATTTAAAACAAATAGATTTATTCAATTACTTATCAATTAAGCAATTTAATTTAATACATATATATCATATATTTAAGGTACAAATGACCTTACTAACTAGCTATTTAAACATCATACATATGCCCTACTCATACAAAATCGAATATATTACTAGGCTACACTCAACAATTACATTTATCCCCATATAATAGATTAAAACTATCAAGGGACATTTTACTAACTTATTACCTTGCATATTTGAATTTAATAAACTAATTTACTAAATTAATGAATAATAAATTTTAACTTAACAATTTCATAACCACACATGATTATCATATCTACCAATTTGGCCGAATACTTATAAGATTAGCATTTTGCAAGTTTTCAAATCACTTCCAGAGCCAAATATCATTATAAATTAAGATATACTTTCACACATCTATACAAGTTTACAAAACCACATTTAACTTCATAGATCATCATCACTTATTTAGTAGAATATGCAAGATCAAACATATCTTTACAAATATATATTTATTTATATATACATATGTGGTCCAAATTACAAGTTCAATTGGAACACTCCATAAATATTTACCTATATAACCGGATATACCAAATTCATTATATCATTACATAGGTACATATCTATAAGACCGAATATATAAGGCTCAATATATCATCACATATGGCCGAATATTACTAAACTCAAGCCACCATATTTTTACCCCTTAAGTCACACCCAAAAATCACATTCGGCACTTCTCTTCCAAAATTTTTCCAAGTCTTCAAATTCACTTACAAGCTCATTTACATAACATATGAAACATTTAACAATTATTTTATCAATAAAATAGCATGACGGATTACCTATTTCTCTCCCTAAATCCAAATTCGGCATATTGAACAACCCAAATGCTAACCTATCCAAGTTCGGCATATTCAACAACCCAAATGCTAACCTCAACGTTTAAGTTAAAATAACAAGTAACTTAACACATCCAACATAATTTTCCAAGCTAATGACATCAAAGCTTCAACTAAAATTTCAAGCTTCTTAGCCAAATTTCAAACTTCCAAATAGCCTAAATTTAATCCATGGAATAGGTAGAATTCAAACAAATCATCCAAATTATGCATACATTTCTAAAGGTGGCATTAAACATACCTTCTTCTAGCAATCACCATAGCCGAAACTCAAACAAAAAATTTTATTCTTTTTCCTTTCAAGTTTCGACAATGGAGGAACAAGATGAATTACTTTGGTTTCTCCTCCCACTAACCAATTTCCCCCATGGCCAAATGCTCAAGACACCATGAAACTAAAAATTTTGTCATGGGCTATGTAATGAACTTAATACCTAACTCAAAATATGCTAAAAAAAAATCCATAAGCTAACATGAATTTCTCACCTTATTCATGACTTAGAATTGCCGAATGGTTGCTCCCTCTCTCCCTCTTAGAATCGGCCAAGAAGAAACAAGAATAAAGACTTGTTTCTTTCACCCCTTTCCTTCCTTTCTTTACTTTATTTCTAACCTTTTATTTTATTCCCTCCTCCATACTAATATGGCACCTAGTTAATTAAAGTTAATATAAAATTCACACTTGACTATACAATTTGTAGCATGGCCGGCCACTACCTATAGTTTGGCTAATTTGACATGCAAGGACAAGAACTTTCCCACATATACTAATAGGCCACTTTAGCACTTGCCTAGCATATCTCTAAATTGTCTCACATAAGTCCCTACTAATAATTTTCACATACACTGACCAAATTGAAGTATGAAACTATCACACAAGCATTTACTCACATCATAAACACAGAATATAACCTTTAATTATTTATAAGACTCGGTTTCGTGGTCCCGAAACCACTTTCCGACTAGGGTCACTTTAGGGATGTCACAGATTTAGTCCAATCAACAACGTTGTTATTATTTTTCATCAAAAATTTGTCAACTTAGAATACTAATTAGGTTTCCCTCAAATGACATTGCATATGATTAATGGACTATAAATATGTTAAGTTGGAAAATTTTAACAAAAATTACCAACGAAGAAAATGATTGGATTTGTAAATTTAAAATGTAGGAGGATTGAATTTTTAACTTTTAAAGAATAGGGACTAAATCTCAAATTATGTAGAAGTACATTGACTAACACTATATTTTAACCTATCGAATTATCTATTTTTTAATTAAAAATAAACATTTTTATGTTATTTTTATATTTTAAGTGGCTCAGTAATTGAATTTTTTTCTCAATAAGAAATAATTTAAAATAATAAAATATTACTTATGTAAATTCAATATTTATCCAATATTATCTACTCAAACTGTTAGCTCGATTGACCAAATTGAAATTGCCAAGAGGGGATGAATTGGCCTTTAAAAAATTTGGTGGAAGCAAAGAAAGAGTATGAAACAATGAACGCAAAGATTTAGAGTGGTTTGGCGCCTATTGTCTACTCCACTACCTTAACTTTCCACAACTAAGGAGATTCCCAAATTCACTAATTTGTTCAGCCTTTGAGGATAAAATTTAACCTTACAACTCTCTTAAGATTTCTACCTAAATCTTAAGACAAACACTCTCAAAGAATTATAAAGAAGCAAACTAAGAAATAATCTTTACAAGATCAGAATGTTTACCAATTGAGCACAAATAAACAAGAATACACTTAAGTTAAAGAATAACAATAAAAACTCAAAAGTGTGTACAAGAAAGTATGAAAGAATTAAGCACTAAGGTTGAATTGATTGATCTTTAGGCTTGATTATGTCTCTTGTGGTTGTAGGTACCATCAGAAGTTGATATTTATACCTTTTAATACATTTCCATTTATTGTGGTTGTTGGAAGAATAAATAAAACCATTGGGATGGAAATACCAGACCACTAAATTTACTTGCAACAAAAAATATCGATATTTTTTGTACGAGTATCGATACTATAAGCATTTAATGTCTAAGTTAATGACTATTAAAATTAATTTTCAATAATTCCAAACAATGATTTATCGATACCTGGTAAAAGGTATCGATATAATTTTATGGGTATCGATACTTTTTGACATCATGAAAAATAAAATGCAAAATTGGTATCGATATAAATTTTTAGTATCGATAAGAATCAATAGGTATCGATATAATATTAAAGGTATCAATACTTACTATTTATGATCAATTTTTTATTCCAAATAGAGAGTAGATTTGGTATTGATAAAAATTAAGATATCGATAAAATTGCACAAGTATTGGTACATTTTCGAAAACATCGATACTTCTTGTAGGGAGTAGTTTTACAACTGATTTGAAATCATTTTAATTAAGTTGAAAAGTTTAAATTCATTTTTAGAACTTTGTAAAAAAATATTGTGAGTGTTTAAAGAAATTTTGAAATATTATTCATGCTTTGAATTCTTTGTTCAAAAAAAAAATTTATATTTTAAACAATCTCCCCCTTTTTATAGATCAAAATATTTTGGTAAATTTGTTTTTGAATTTATTACTCCCATTTTAAAAGTTCAATTTGAATCAATGGCCTTTTTTTTTTTCTTTTTTGTGAAATTTTGAAAACAAGGATTTGACATTAAAAAATAGTTACTCGATGTTGGCAATAAAAGATTATTCATAAAATCAACCAAATACCAATAATTTACCTTTCTCTTCTTTGCTCACCTTTTTGTTATATAAAAAATTAGCAAATAAAGCGTAAGAGAGAGACTTTGTTAGTTCAATAAAAGAGTAAATAATTTGAAAAGCAAAGAACTAACATAGATGTATCAAAATAAGCTAACAAGTATCATAATTAAGATACCAAAATAAACATTAAGTTTTAACATATAAGTAAGAAAGTGTGCAATGAAGATGAGTGAAATGCATGAGAAAATCAAATATATGCATCCTAGCCTTTTTGACATGGAGGAGGAGGAGGGAATTGAGATATTAGAAATGCAATATTTTCCTCTATCCTATACATATTAAAGTTTAAACCACAAACATTATTATTAACACACTCAAAGGCATCATCTACTCGAGTGTTAAAAACCCTTAAACTCCTTAATCAATGAGTTAATTGTTCCAAGGATGATGAAAGATATTTCGTTGGAGAGAGGCTGAGTAGATAGTTGAGCGGAGGAATAAGCCAGTAGAAAGTCGAGGTCTTTTTCAAGTTCTTCATTGTGATCGTCTTAAGGAATATTGTAAACATCTTTAACCCAAGTGTTGGTAGTAGGATCCATTTTAAAACCAGCTCTATGAAGGGTAGAAAAGCTAATAGGTTTGTGTTTAATAACCAAATGAGGATCGACATTTGTGGGGATGTTAAGACATTTGAAAATGTATGACAAGAATGTACCGAAGGGCAAAGAGAGCTTACCCTCAAGCTTTTGACCAATACGTTTGATAATGTCATTGAATAAGATTAAAGAGCTTACCCTCAAGCTTTTGACCAATACGTTTAATAATATCATTAAATAAGATTAAAGAGCTTACCCTTAAGCTTTTGACCAATACGTTTGATAATGTCATTGAATAAGATTAAAGCCAAATCCAGATGCATATTGTTATGAAAAGAATCAATCCACCAAGAGTCAGTAGATCAGAGAATGGCATGTTTTGAAATAAGCGCAATATCCAGGTAACAATAAAATGCAAATGAGAGTTGAGCTTGCAAGGCCAGATTATAATGGCCTTTCTCATCCAACTCACCCCTAGGAGGAAGTTTAAAAAATTCACCAAAATTTTGTAACGTCAGACGAATAGGAGTATTCAGAAGAAAAGAATTTATAGCAACAACTGTTTCACCGAACTCATCATGTTTGATTCTAGCATTTGAATAAAATGCTTGAATAAGAATAACATGAATTATTGAACGAATTTTGAAAAAATTGATCAACTGCCATTCGGTTGAAGTCTGAAGAAATGGAAAATTGATTTTGGCAAAAAAAATTGATATCAAGGGTGCGAGAAACATTAACGTTTCACTTTAGAAAATATTGATTAAAATTGTAAGAGTCATTTTTATCTCTAAAACAATCATCAAAGGAATTGGGTTAATCACTAGAAGAAGATGAAGGACCGGAACGAGGGTGTTTCCTAACTAACATTCTAATTAACTAGTTAAGAATAACTCTATTAACACTTAAAGTTTTGGTTGGGGAATATTATCAAACACTTATTGGGCAATAAGTTTGAAGAAAAATTTTAAGAGTTTGTTTAAAAATAGGCAACCAGCAACATGAAAACACATAAATATGTTCCAAGTCAACCTAAAAATATAGAATTTCTAATCAAAAATTTAAAAAGAATTCCACAAGTTTCTTAGTAGGGAAATAAGAGTTTTACCTCAGAATTGTTTTGAAATTGTGAAAAGTGAGAGCAAACTTGAAGAATCCTTGTAGAAGATGATAATGTAGATTGATTTGAGCCTAATTTTAAAGAGAATATGAAGAAATTGAAGACTTTAAAGAATGGGTTGTGAGGGTTTTAAAAAGAAAAAAATAAAACTTTAGGGTTTTTTTTTTCTGAATCAGTTCAAAAACACACTATAGGTACTTTAAAAACCCCATGAGTATCAATGCTTTTTAAACAAGTATCAATAATTTTAAAAGGTATGAATAAAATTGTATCGGTATTGATACCAAATGCTGAAACTATTTTTCAAAGTGCAGAAAATTTTCCCAACATGAATTTTAAGTTCTAACTAGTTCTATATTAACTTAGGATGACTTAACAACAATTCCTAATGAGTTCATATGCTTGAATATGCCAAAATTAAATATGATGCATATGAAACATAAAGAATTGTGAGGTATGGAAAAATTGAACATTTTCATCAAACAAAGTCTAAGCGAGCACATTCAAAGGTATTCAAAAATTTTATGCTAGAAAATATTGATCAAAATAGATTAATCATGCAACAATTAACTCCCCTTAACTAATTGTATATAGAAGTAATAAAAATAATGCATACACTTTTGCAAGCAATTTTAAGTCATATAACATTTTGAAAACAACAAAATGCAAAAAAAAAAAACATTTGGACACAAAATTAAGGTAAGGTAGTAATACATAATTCTCTCCTAGGTGTCCAAAATCTTTCTTTGTCTAAAGGTTTTGTAAAAATATTAGCTAATTGGTTTAAGGTGTCAACATACTTTAGAACAATCTCTCCTTTATGGAAATGATCTCTAATGAAATGATGTCTAATCTCAATATGTTTAGTTCGAGAATGTTGGATGGAATTTTAAGTGAGAAAAATAGCACTAGTATTGTCACATTTAATAGGAATGGTACCTACATCAATTCCATAGTCTATATGTTGTTGTTTCACCCATAAAACTTGAGTACAACAACTACTAACAGAAATATGTTCTGCTTTAGTAGTGGACAAAACAACACTATCTTGTTTCTTTGAAAACCATGATACAAGCATGTTGCCTAGGAATTGACAAGTACTGAAGATGCTCTTACTATCTAGTTTGCATCCTTAAAAATTCACATCCGAGAATGCATGCAAGCTAAAGGATGAGTCTCTAGAATACCAAAGGCCTAAATTAGGAGTGTCTCTAAGGTATCTAAATATTCTCTTAAGATCTTGTAAATGTGATTCTTTAGGACATGATTGAAATCTAGAACAAAGCAAACACTAAACATGATATCGAGTCTACTTGTGGTAAGATAAATCAAAAAGCCAATCATGGGCCTATATAACTTTAAATCAACACATTTACCTTCATCGTCTTTGTCAAGCTTTGTAGAAGAGCTCATAGGAGTCGCTTGTGGTTTGAGAGTGTCCACCCCAAAATTCTTGAGCATTTCCTTTGTGTATTTAGCATGATTGATGAAGATGTCATCCTTTCTTTGCTTGATTTAGAGTCCCAAAAAGTAATTTAGTTCTCTTATCATGCTCATCTCAAATTCACCTTGCATTAGCTTAGAGAATTCTTGACAAAGAAGATCATTAGTTGAACCAAAATGATATAATCAACATAAATTTGAACTACTAATAAATCTTTGTCTTTTCTTTTGATAAAAAGTGTTGTGTCAACCTTCCCTTTTCAAAAACCATTTTCAATGAGGAAATTTGATAATATTTCATGCCAAGCTCTAGGAGCTTATTTTAAACTATATAAAGCTTTTGAAAGTTTGAAAACATGATTCAAAAATTTTGAATCTTCAAAATCGGGCGGTTGTTCAACATACATTTTGTTTATTTATAAAACCATTTAGAAAAGAACTTTTAACATCCATTTGATATAGTTTAAACTCATTAAAACATGCAAAAGCTAAAAACATTCTAATGGCTTCCATCCTAGCTACGGAAGCATAAATTTCATTATATTCCTCACTATGTTACCACTCTCATTTAGCTTAGCTTATTCCTGAAAACTCATTTAGTACCTATAGTAGATTTATCAAAAGTTGTTTTAATTAGGGTCCATACTTTACTTCTCTCAAATTGATATAACTGTTCTTACATAGTGAATATCCAATATTCATCATTTAATGCTTCTTTGATATTTTTAGGATCAATGCATGAGATAAATGCAACATAATAACAAGTATTTCTAAGAGAAGATCTAGTAGTTACTCCTTTGGATGGATCTCCCAAAATCTTATCATCTTTCACATAATGGAACGCTCTTGGATGAGTGACTTCCCTTTCCTCTATTGTAAGCTCCTCTAGAGCACCTTTTGTTTTTTCTTGAATATTCTCACTTGATGATTGATCCAACTTATCATTATTATTAAAAAATTCTACATTATCATTAAGACAAGAATCATTTCTAAGAAGAAGGTTAGAGTCATAAAAAATAATATGTATAGACTCTTCTACAACTAAAGTTATTTTGTTAAACACTCGAAAGGCTTTAGAATTTAAAGAGTAACCAAGACAACTTCATCACTTTTTACATCAAATTTACCAATATTGTCTTTTCCATTATTTAAAACAAAATATTTGCATCCAAAAGGATGAGAGTAGCTAATGTTAGGCTTTTTATTTTTGAAAAATTCATATAGATTTTTCTTTAAAATAGACCTAATAATCACTCTATTTACAATTTAAGTAGTGTTTGTGGCTTTCGCCCAAAAATATTTTGGTAAATTATTTTCACAAAGCATGGTTCTAGCTATTTCATATAAAGATCTATTTTTCCTCTCAACAACTTCATTTTGTTGAGGGTTCTAGGTGCAAAAAAAATTATGGCTAATTCCATTTGAGTTGCAAATTTTTCAAAATCAATATTTTGAAATTCGATTCCATGGTCACTTCTAACACTAGTGATATAGTAACCTTTTTTTATTTTGATTTATTTTTGAAAATGTGATAAATTTTTCTAAAGCATCATCTTTAGTACTTAAGAACTTAAGTAAATCTAAAATAGTCATCAACAAGTACAAAAATATATTGTTTTCCACCCAAGCTAGTTGTCCTAATGGGACCAAATTAATCTATGTGAATTAGTTGGAGAACTCTACTAGTTGATACATCATTAATAGGTTAAAAAAAAACTTTTTGATGTTTACCCTTAAGACATGCATCACAAACTTTATCTAATTCAAAAATCTATGTGAATTAGTTGGAGAACTCTACTAGTTGATACATCATTAATAGGTTAAAAAGAAACTCTTTTATGTTTACCCTTAAGAAATGCATCACAAACTTTATCTAATTCAAAAATATGCTCACTATGTAAGAAGATTTAGGTCGTATAATTTTAGTTATAATTTAGGTCCTATATTCTTTTGGGTCCATAAGCATTAGTTCCTATAATTTTAGTCCCTTTAGTTCCTATAATCTTTCCTTATAATTTTGGTCCACTAAGTTTTCACAAAGGAAAGATTATAGGAACTAAAGGGACAGAAATTATAGGAACTAAAATAGAGTCCTTTAGGGACCCATACACTTTTAATAATCTTTCCTATAATTTTTGTAACACCCTATACTCGGCCTGGCCGCCAAGCCTGAATATCAGGATGCCACACCACTGTTTCATGTCATACTCATAGTAAATTGTCACATTATTAAGAAATCACCCTTTTATCTGTGACAACCCGAATTAGGGCCTAATCGGAATAGTGATTTCGTGACCACAAATTCGAGATAGAAATAATTGTTTTATAATTATTTTGGGGTTTATGATATGATTTCATGATTTCATGAAAATTTCGTGATAAAATTCTGTGCATTTCGCGCTTAAGTTGAGAATAGGGACTAAATCGAATAAATTGTAAAACTCGTGTTTTAGAAGTTTTTAGTATGAAATTGCTTTGGGATATTAATTAGGAGGTCTTAAATAGCAATTTGACCCATTCTTAAGTTATGGAAAAAAGTTGGACATGGAGGGAATTTTTTTGAAAGTTTAGTAGTAAGGGCATTTTGGTCACTTGCATATTAAATGAAATAAAATGGGAAAAATAACACAAAATTGGTTATCATCTTCATTAGTTGCTGCTGAAAATTTCTCTCCTCCATAGCTAGGGTTTCTTCAACTTTAAAGCTTCATAGTAAGTGAATTCAAGCCCCGTTTTTAATGTTCTTCACATTTTTGAAATCCTCGTAGCTCGGTTTACTTATTTCTACCATTAGTTCGAGTAAGGGTTTATGTTTAAAAATTTACCCATGAATGATAGGCATATTTTGTTGTTTGATGGTAGAATATGAATGTTTGAAGTTAGGGGAACGATCTTTTCTAAGTGATTTTTAACGAAAACAAGCAAAACGGCATAATCGATAAAAATACCTATTGTTCATAACTATGTGTTAGAGTGAGAATTTGATGTTGCCATAGAAGAGCAAAATGATCAGTAGGACATTAAACATAAGAATAAGGGCTGAAATTAAATTTCTGAGCCTCGGGGAAAAATCGTAATTTTGTAAAAGTTAGGGGGGGCAAAAATGTAATTTTTGTATAATGTGATTTTTGGATTCAAATAAATAGTTTGAGTGTTAAATGAGCTAAATATGTTGTTATAGATCAAGAAAGGCGCGGAATCGACCTCGAACGAGGAAAGGAGAAAGTTTGGGAGTAAATTGCAAAATTCTCATATTTTGCACCGAGGTAAGTTTGTATATAAATAATACATTAATTTCATTTACATTTTTATATTTCAGCCTATTATATATATATTAGCTGATGTTGAAGTATAAATCGACTATTGAAAGAATGGAAATAAATAATAGAGAGAGAGATCCCGGTTGAACATTCGAAAAAATCGAATAAAATAGAGGGAGCGTAGCTAGGTCACATGTATGGTGCCGAGTGCACATCATGTGTACAAGAAGGCTACGAGATACTATATAGTAGCTAGGTCACATGTGTGATACGGGATGTATCCCATGTAGACAAGAGAGCTACGTGAGAGATAAATGTAGCTAGGTCGCATGAGTGATTCCAAGTGAAGGAAACCATGTAGACAAGAGAGCTACAAGATAAATCGGCTAGGTCGCATGAGTGGTACTAAGTGTTCACCATGTGTACAAGAGAGCCGAATTAAATGAGATATGATGGTGGGGCTGTGTGCTGAAACTATCAAGTATCGAGGATTTTTCCGAATTGTTCAACGGGATGGTTTTGTGGTGACATTGTAGTCATAGACCTACACTTGTGATGTATGAAATGTGATGAAAATGATTTGTAGTATATATATATGTAAGTTAAAATGAGGTTAGTATAAAGAATGTGTGAATGAATGAAATTAGCATTAAAACTGTTTTGGACAGTAGCAGTAACGTGATTTTGAAAATTCACCAAAAATAGAAGTAATTTAATTAGAGGTTGAATGAGATGTGAAATTAAATTTTAATGAGTCTATTTTCATATAAAAGAAACAGAGCAAGCAAAGGAATTCTATATTTTGAGATATTTACAATTGTGTGAGACTTGCTCAGGATGACTATTAAATCCCCTGTTTCAACTTTGAAAAATAATTAAAAATTGTACAAAACAAATTAAGAAATATAGTTTATATTCATAAATTCCTTATTGAATCTAGTTTTAAATGAAATAGGTTTCATGGTTATTTGAATTGTGTACTGATAGAAATTCAATTCGTAATGAATAGAGGTCAGATCAGTTGAGCTGTGTAACAGGGGAAACTTTAACTAATAAACTATACTAATTGGCTGAACCAAAAATTCTAGAAAAAAATTAGTAAGAATTTTTATGAGTCTAGATTCAGGGAAATTTTACGGATTTGAATTTTGAGTTTCATAATTCGAGTTATGATTTATTTAGTGATCATGACGCAGGAGGGACAACTTGATCAAATTGGAGTAAACAATAAAATTAAAAATATGATATAATTGAGTTACGTTGTAAACATATTAGATTTCTTACTTGTTATTTATATACTTACTTACTAAGCTATAAGCTTACTTTCTTTTCTCTCCTTTGTCTTATAGTGTCGTCCAGCTAGCATAGGAGTCAGAGATCGTAGAAGATCTGCCCGCACTATCAATACTCTTGGTATCTGAACTCAACATTTTGAAATATGGCATGTATAGCAGACTTAGTTATTTTGTTACGTTTCATAATTGTCTAGGTTCAAATTACTACTTATAGTATCAAACTAATCATTTTGTACGAAGCCTTTGAAGTTGGTTTGTATTGTTAATGGCATATGTTATAATGATCAAATTGCACGCCATATTTTTGTTGGGTTTTGTTTAATAGTATATACTATAATTTGTTAATACCTCGTACATTGTTCCGACGACAGATACGGGTAAGGGGTGTTACATTTAGTGGTATCAGAGCTATGGTTTAGTCGGTTCTCGGACTAATAAAGTGTGTGTAAAAGTCTAGTTATACATGGCATAAAAATATTGTGATAGTGTGGTGACTCCTGATTATTCTAATCTGTGTTTTGTTTTAATATAGTAATGGATCCTGAAGGAACTGCGGCTGATGATGCTGCTAGTAATGCGCCGGCTCCCGCACAAGGGACCGCACCTGTGGAAAGTAGACCTGAGACATTGAGACAAGGAGATGAGGCTCGGGATGCCTTTCTCCAAATGATGAACAATTGGTATACTGAATTTATTCGAGCAAATCCAAATGCTCAACCTCCTCCACCCCCTCCTATACCTCAGACGATTCCTGTAGCTGCTCAAGGCATAGATTTGGTAAGAATAAATAAGCCTCCGGTTGACAAGATTCGAAAACAAGGGGCCGAAGAGTTTAGAGCAAAGGTCGATGATGATCCTGGGAAAGAGGAATTCTGGCTTGAAAATTCTACCCGTGTATTTGATGAGCTCTCATGTACACCCGAGGAGTGCTTAAAGTGTGCTGTATCACTTTTGAGAAATTCGGTCTACCACTAGTGGAAGACTTTGGTAGCAGTGGTGCCAAAAGAAAGAGTTACTTGGGATTTCTTCCAGGAAGAATTTAGAAAGAAATACATAAGTCAGCGATTTATTGATAAAAAACGGAAGGAGTTCCTTGAATTGAAGCAGGGCAAGATGTCTGTGGCAGAGTATGAACGCGAATTTGTGAGACTCAGCAAGTATGCCCAGGAATGTGTGTCCACCGAGGCCATTATGTGCAGAAGGTTTGAAGATGGGCTAAATGAGGATATTAAAGTGCTTGAAGGAATTTTGGAATTGAAAGAATTTGTAGTATTGGTCGATCGAGCTCTTAAAGCCGAAGAATTGAACAAAGAAAGAAGAAAAGCTGCTATTGAGGCTCGAGATGCTAGAAAAAGGCTGATAAGCAAGCCATTTCAATCTCAATCAAAGAGGTCCAAAGAGATAAACCCTCGAATGACAGTTTCAACTGGGGATTCACACAGAGATCGTGGTAGAGCATATTCGGGGTCTAAAGCTCAAGCTACTTCAGTGGCAAGTGTGGGTAATGTGCGACCTAGAAAGCCCGAGTGTCAGCAATGTGGCAGGCAATATTATGGTGAGTGTTGGGGAACCGAGCAAGCTTGTTTCAGGTGCGGTTCTCACGAGCATTTTATTAGAGATTGTCCGGAGAAAGTTAAAGAAGAAAGATTTCAGAGTGCTAGACAGAATACCACCGCTAGTAGAGGTAGACCACCAAGAAATACTGGAGGTGGGACTAGCAGTAAAACTGCGATGAAAGATTCAACGGCAAGATCAGAAGCTAGAGCACCTGTTAGAGCTTATGCTATACGTGCCCGAGAAGATGCATCATCTCCCGACGTCATTACTGGTACATTTTCTCTTTATGATACTATTGTTATTGCATTGATTGATCCCGGGTCCACTCATTCCTATATTTGCATGAATTTAGTATCTAATAAAAAGTTGCCTGTTGAGTTTACTGAGTTTACGATTAAAGTGTCGAACCCCTTAGGCCAATATGTGCTAGTTGACAAGGTTTGCAAGAATTGCCCATTAATGATTCAAGGTCACTGTTTTCCGGCTAATTTGATGCTGTTACCATTTGATGAGTTTGATGTTATCTTGGGAATGGACTGGTTGACATTGTATGATGTCAAGGTAGATTGTAAACAAAAAACACTAGAGTTGAAATGTGAAAATGGAGAAATTTTGTGGGTTGAAACAGATGAATCAAATAAATTGCCTATGGTGATTTCGCACATGTCTGCACAGAAATACATGAGGAAAGGGTGTGAAGCTTATCTGGCTTATGTAATGAATACTGAGTTGCCTCAACTGAAGTTTGAATCAGTACCAATAGCTTGTGAGTTTCCAGATGTATTTCCAGAGGAATTGCCTGGGTTGCCTCCGAACAGAGAGATAGAGTTTGCCATTGATTTGTTGCCGGGTACTGCACCGATCTCGATTACTCCATATAGAATGGCTCCGACTGAATTAAAAGAATTGAAGGCTCAGTTGCAGAAGTTAACAGACAAGGGATTTATGAGACCGAGTTTCTCTCCCTGGGGTGCTCCTGTATTGTTCGTAAAGAAGAAGGATGGTTCAATGAGACTTTGCATTGATTACCGTCAGCTTAATAAGGTGACTACAAAGAACAAGTACCCATTGCCGAGGATTGATGATTTATTCGATCAGTTAAAGGGGGCCACTGTGTTTTCAAAGATTGATTTGAGGTCTGGTTACTATCAGTTGAGAGTTAAGGAGTCGGATGTGCCGAAAACTACCTTTAGGACAAGGTATGGACATTATGAGTTTCTTGTGATGCCTTTCGGCTTAACAAATGCTCCAGCTATATTTATGGACTTAATGAATCGGATCTTTTGGCCATATTTGGATAAGTTTGTAGTAGTGTTTATAGATGACATTCTAATTTATTCTCGGGATGAGTCTGAACATGCCGAACACTTGAGAACCATATTGCAGATCTTGAGAGAAAAGAAACTGTTTGCTAAGTTCAGTAAAAGTGAGTTCTGGCTTCGTGAAGTCGGATTTTTAGGACATATAGTCTCAGGTGATGGTATTCGGGTGGATCCAAGCAAGATTTCTGCGATCGCTGATTGGAAACCGCCCAAGAATGTATCCGAGGTTAGAAGCTTTTTAGGCTTAGCCGGATATTATAGACGTTTTGTTGAGGGATTTTCGATGATTGCCTCTCCTATGACTAAGTTGTTGCCAAAGAATGTTAAGTTTGAATGGACTGATAAATGTCAGCAGAGTTTTGAAAAGTTGAAAGCACGATTGACTGAAGCACCAATTTTAGTACAGCCCGAGCCAGGAAAGGAGTTCGTAATTTACAGTGATGTATTATTGACAGGCCTTGGATGTGTGTTGATGCAAGAGGGTAAAGTGGTAGCTTATGCTTCGAGACAGTTAAAACCGCATGAGAAGAACTATCCTACACATGATTTGGAATTGGCCGCTATTGTCTTTGCCTTGAAGATTTGACGACATTATTTGTATGGTGAAAAATGTCGAATTTTTACTAATCACAAAAGTTTGAAGTATTTGATGAATCAAAAGGATTTGAATCTGCGACAGAGGAGATGGCTTGAATTATTAAAGGATTATGATCTAGTGATTGATTATCATCCGGGAAAAGCAAATGTGGTTGCTGACGCCTTGAGCAGGAAATTTCTTTTCACTTTGAGAGCCATGAATACGGGGTTAGCATTGTCTGATGATGGGTCAATCTTAGCAGAGATGAGGGTTAAACCGTTATTTCTCCAGTTGATTTGTGATGCTCAAAAGAACGATAGTGAGTTGCGAACCAAGAGAACTCAATGCGAATCAGGTTACGACTCAAATTTTCGAGTTGGACCAGATGACTGTTTGATGTTTCGAGACAGGATATGTGTACCGAAAAACGATGAATTGATTCAGAAAATATTACATGAGGCGCATAGTGGCTGTTTATCAGTTCACCCTGGTATCACAAAAATGTATAATGATTTAAAGAAGTTGTATTGGTGGCCAGGTATGAAAAGGGACATTTCTGAATTTGTAACCAAGTGTTTGATCTGTCAACAAGTAAAAGCTGAACATCAAGTGCCTTCAGGATTACTTCAACCGGTAATGGTGCCTGAGTGGAAATGGGACAAGATTACCATGGATTTTGTAACCGGTTTGCCTTTAACTCCTAAAAAGAAGGATGCTGTCTGGGTAGTGGTTGATAGATTAACAAAGTCAGCCCACTTTATACCAGTACGTACCGATTACTCACTTGATAAATTAGCCGAATTATATATTGCTGAAATTGTGAGGTTACACGGAGTACCTATGTCTATAATATCAGATAGAGATCTGAGATTTACCTCGAGATTTTGGAAAAAGTTACAAGAAGCTTTGGGTACAAAATTGAACTTTAGTACCGCGTTTCATCTACAAACAGATGGTCAGTCGGAAAGAGTAATCCAGGTAATCGAGGATATGCTTAGATGCTGTGTCTTAGAATTTGGAGGTAGTTGGGAGAAATATCTATCTTTGATTGAATTTGCCTACAATAACAGTTATCAGTCAAGTATACAAATGGCACCGTACGAAGCCTTGTATGGTCGTAAGTGTCGGACTCCTTTATATTGGACCGAACTTAGTGAGAAACAGATTCACGGAGTTGATCTAGTTAAAGAAACTGAAGAGAAAATAAAAGTAATTCGGGATTGCGTGAAAGCTGCTTCAGATCGACAAAAGTCATATGCAGATTTAAAAAGAAAAGAGATTGAATTTCAGGTGGGTGATAAAGTGTTCTTGAAGGTGTCACCATGGAAAAAGATTCTGAGATTTAGCCGAAAAGGCAAGTTGAGTCCGCGTTTTATTGGGCCGTACGAGATTACTGAGAGGATTGGACCAGTGGCATATCGGTTGGCCTTACTGGTAGAGTTAGAAAGAATTCATAACGTGTTTCATGTATCAATATTGCGACGTTATCGTTCTGATCCTTCACATGTGATCTCTCCAACAGAAATTGAGATTCGACCGGATATGACCTATGAGGAGGAACCAATAAAGATTTTGGCTCGAGAAATTAAACAGTTAAGAAATAAAAGTATAGCCTTAGTGAAAGTATTGTGGCACAAACATGGGATAGAAGAGGCTATGTGGGAACTCGAGGAAGCTATGAGGAAACAGTATCCGAACCTCTTTACCGGTAAGATTTTCGGGGACGAAAATCTCTAAAGGGGGGAGAATTGTGACAACCCGAATTAGGGCCTAATCGGAATAGTGATTTCGTGACCACAAATCTGAGATAGAAATAATCTTTTTATAATTATTTTGGGGTTTATGATATGATTTCATGATTTCATGAAAATTTCATGATAAAATTCTGTGCATTTCGCGCTTAAGTTGAGAATAGGGACTAAATCGAATAAATTGTAAAACTCGTGTTTTAGAAGTTTTTAGTATGAAATTGCTTTGGGATATTAATTAGGAGGTCTTAAATAGCAATTTGACCCATTCTTAAGTTATGGACAAAAGTTGGACATGGAGGGAATTTTTTGAAAGTTTAGTAGTAAGGGCATTTTGGTCATTTGCATATTAAATGAAATAAAATGGGCAAAATAACACAAAATTGGTTATCATCTTCATTAGTTGCTGCTGAAAATTTCTCTCCTCCATAGCTAGGGTTTCTTCAACTTTCAGGCTTCATAGTAAGTGAATTCAAGCCCCGTTTTTAATGTTCTTCACATTTTTGAAATCCTCGTAGCTCAGTTTACTTATTTCTACCATTAGTTCGAGTTAGGGTTTATGTTTAAAAATTTACCCATGAATGATAGGCATGTATTTTGTTGTTTGATGGTAGAATATGAATGTTTGAAGTTAGGGGAACGATCTTTTCTAAGCGATTTTTAACGAAAACGAGCAAAACGGCATAATCGATAAAAATAACTATTGTTCATAACTATGTGTTAGAGTGAGAATTTGATGTTGCCATAGAAGAGCAAAATGATCAGTAGGACATTAAACATAAGAATAAGGGCTGAAATTAAATTTTCGAGCCTTGGGGAAAAATCGTAATTTTGTAAAAGTTAGGGGGTAAAAATGTAATTTTTGTATAATGTGATTTTTGGATTCAAATAAATAGTTTGAGTGTTAAATGAGCTAAATATGTTGTTATAGATCAAGAAAGGCGTGGAATCGACCTCGAACGAGGAAAGGAGAAAGTTTTGGAGTAAATTGCAAAATTCCCAAATTTTGCACCGAGGTAAGTTTGTATATAAATAATACATTAATTTCATTTACATTTTTATATTTCAGCCTATTATATATATATTAGCTGATGTTGAAGTATAAATCGACTATTGAAAGAATGGAAATAAATAATAGAGAGAGAGATCCCGGTTGAACATTCGGAAAAATCGAATAAAATAGAGGGAGCGTAGCTAGGTCACATGTATGGTGCCGAGTGCACATAATGTGTACAAGAAGGCTACGAGATACTATATAGTAGCTAGGTCACATGTGTGATACGGGATGTATCCCATGTAGACAAGAGAGCTACGTGAGAGATAAATGTAGCTAGGTCACATGTGTGATACGGGATGTATCCCATGTAGACAAGAGAGCTACGTGGGAGATAAATGTAGCTAGGTCGCATGAGTGATTCCAAGTGAAGGACACCATGTAGACAAGAGAGCTACGAGATAAATCGACTAGGTCGCATGAGTGGTACTAAGTGTTCACCATGTGTACAAGAGAGCCGAATTAAATGAGATATGATGGTAGGGCTGTGTGCTGAAACTATCAAGTATCGAGGATTTTTCCGAATTGTTCAACGGGATGGTTTTGTGGTGACATTGTAGTCATAGACCTACACTTGTGATGTATGAAATGTGATGAAAATGATTTGTAGTATATATATATGTAAGTTAAAATGAGGTTAGTATAAAGAATGTGTGAAAGAATGAAATTAGCATTAAAACTGTTTTGGACAGTAGCAGTAACGTGATTTTGAAAATTCACCAAAAATAGAAGGAATTTAATTAGAGGTTTAATGAGATTTTAAATTAAAGATTAATGAGTCTATTTTCATATAAAAGAAACAGAGCAAGCAAAGGAATTCTATATTTTGAGATATTTACAATTGTGTGAGACTTGCTCAGGATGACTATTAAATCCCCTGTTTCAACTTTGAAAAATAATTAAAAATTGTAAAAAACAAATTAATAAATATAGTTTATATTCATAAATTCCTTATTGAATCTAGTTTTAAATGAAACAGGTTTCATGGTTATTTGAATTGTTTACTGAGAGAAATTCAATTCTAAATGAACAGAGGTCAGATCAGTTGAGCTGTGTAACAGGGGAAACTTTAACTAATAAACTGTACTAATTGGCTGAACCAAAAATTCTAGAAAAAAATTAGTAAGAATTTTTATGAGCCTAGATTCAGGTAAATTTTACGGATTTGAATTTTGAGTTTCGTAACTCGAGTTATGATTTATTTAGTGATCATGACGCAGGAGGGACAGCTTGATCAAATTAGAGTAAACAATAAAATTAAAAATATGATATAATTGAGTTATGTTGTAAACATATTAGATTTCTTATTTGTTATTTATATACTTACTTACTAAGCTATAAGCTTACTTTCTTTTCTCTCCTTTGTCTTATAGTGTCGTCCAGCTGGCACAGGAGTCAGAGATCGTAGAAGATCCGCCCGCACTATCAATACTCTTGGTATCTGAACTCAACATTTTGAAATATGGCATGTATAGCAGACTTAGTTATTTTGTTACGTGTCATAATTGTCTAGGTTCAAATTACTACTTATAGTATCAAACTAATCATTTTGTGCGAAGCCTTTGAATTTGGTTTGTATTGTTAATGGCATATGTTATAATGATCAAATTGCACGCCACATTTTGGTTGGGTTTTGTTTAATAGTATATACTATAATTTGTTAATACCTTGTACCTTATTCCGGTGACAGATACGGGTAAGGGGTGTTACATTATCGGTGATCTTATAAATTTTTAGTCAAACATATATCAATCATCCTTAGAACATGCCAAACATACTTCAAATAAACTTATAGTAATAATTGAACATGCATTAGGATCACTTAGCAAAATTTCCAAGACAATCACATAGGTATAGATACTAGGATAAGGGTATCGATATTTTCTTGGAACGATATCGATACTAGTTGCAAAATTGGTACCAAATTAGTATTTTGTTTCTCGTCTAAAATCAAAGTCTCGGAGAATATCAGTACCTTTGTAAAAGTATCTATAAAATTACCCCGAGTATTGATACTCGCGATATGGTATCGATACCAATTTATGATTCCGACTTCCTGTGCATCTCAAAATCATAGAGGTATCATTTTTATAACATGAATATTGATACCTCTGCTTTAGACCAGAAAAATACAATATTTTTAAGTATATAAGTCATTCCAACTTGTACCAATTCACCATGCTATCATATCATCATCAAATAAACATCAAAATGACTACAATAATAGTTTCAAGCATTGAGAATAAGTCCAAGAAATAATCAACATATCACGATTCAAATCTTTAAATCCTAAGAACAATAAACTATGGAAACATACAAAATATCATGGAAAAATTCATGTAGCAATTCTACCACATTGCCTTTATTTCCCTAAAACACAAACAAATTAATAACACCTATGAAATAAAGCTAATGCCTTGCTTAGATCACCCCTCGGAATCCACACCGCTCACATCGGCACTTAACTACTCTGCAAGGGTTTTAAAAAAAGGAGTGGGTGAGCTTACCAAACTCAGTGGATGCTTAGAATAACCATAATGCAAACAATTCATCAAGCATCAACGAAACAACCGTATAACATAACCTCAATAGTTCCAACTATAGTGTCATATTGTACTTACTCGTGCATTATTACTAGTTCTTTTACATGGTAAACATATTCATTTTTAAGCATATATCACATTACACATATAATCACATAATATTTAAGCATACGTCACAAAACTCAAAAACATGTTTATAGATAAATTGCATAATGGTCACATGTCATATAAACATATATCACAATAAACACATATTCATAATTTAAGATAATTTGGCACTTGAGCTATGAAACATAAAAGTGAGATCTATCATCACTCATCAAATACACGGATCTCCAACACACCACATAGACTCATAGAGTCAAACATGTCCCAAAAGTGAAGCATAAAGCTAACACTCTCCTTAATTCCCCTTACATGTCCCCCTAAATGGAGCTTAGCTGACATTCCGTTATCCCTCCAACATGTCCCAAGGCCTTAACGCCCAAAATCACTGTACACATAAGTGAATACTCACAATCCTATGGCATGCGAACTATATCCAACGATTTCAAGATCACAAAACCCAAATATCTGAAATCAAACACATATCACTTATCGATTATCCATGTACTATCATTGCATATTTGCATCTTTAGCAAAACACTATCACTAACATTTAACATATGCATAACATGTACGCATTTGCATTTTCACAACGGTTATGATAACCACATATCACATGTTATAGCATCTCATCTTAATTCACATATTCATAAACACATAAACACATTGTTCACAAGATAACGTAGGTTTGAGAAAGCTTACACTCAAAATTTAGAGTAGGGGTTTAGGCTACTACTAAATTCCCAAATAACGTATTGAATCATGTCCACAAGCAATTATTCCAAACACTCACCAATTACGCTTTTGCCAAAAAGTCGAAAGCTCAAACTATCTTTTCCATGCCTTTATCTCTACTCGTAGAAGGTCCTAATGAATCCGAAGCTTCAACACAATAATTCACACAACAATATATTCAAAAATTAGCTAAGGACTCACCACAAGTAATAAAAAACATAAGCCTAAGCTATGTTTTCATGTAGTCGAAACCTTTAACATAACCAATTTGAAATCCAAATATCTCGATCTACACTTAAATTTTTCACCTAAAACAAGTTTATTTCATCTAATTATTTATCAACGACTAATTCCTAACCTTTAAACTACACAAAACTACTTAATTCATGGTATCGACTTTTAGATATGTTTTTGGCTATTTTCTGAAAATTCATTAAAACTCAAGAATTTTTTAGTGAAACTTCAAAGTAAGTTTAGAAACCTTTTAATTACATCAAAACCAATGGAAAAATACTTTGAGACCACATTTTTACTCAAAATTTTGAAATCCACCATTAACGAGCAAATTTTTTGTTTTTATTCAAAACATGCAATTTAATGGCTAAAAACTTATTTTAAAGACTAAATAACATTTACAACTATTGAGGAGTTGAACACTTACCTTAGATGATGAAAAACTAAGTGTTTGATCAAAAACCCAAAAAACTCGAAAGCATGATAATGGAGAAAACTATGGTGTTTTTTTGTTTTTTTTCTTAACTTATGAGGAGATTTATAACTTAAGAATGATAGAAATAAAAAAGAATTAGGATTTGAAATTCAAAATCAACTGGAAGAGTTAGGAAAACTATGGACGACACAAGTATGAGAGACTAACGTGAAAATAAAACTATAAATTGGGGGTTTTTATGTTGGATTATAAAATCTAGTCTAATTGTATCTTAAAAACTCTAAGTTTTTACTCTTTTACAAATCAGTCCTTTTTTAAAAAATTAAAGGTATTTAAAAATATTTTTCAAAAATTGATTTAATTTTCTAAAAACCATAGTAAAAACATTACAGGTAAACCATGTCGCAAAATTCCGAACACACTAAGGCTAAAATCCCTAAAATACCCTTAAAATTTTTAGGCCCTATTTTGGGTGTTACAATTTTAGTCCCTTTGTAAAAACTTAGGGGACCTCTATGTTTATAGAAATTAGAGCTAGTTTTGAATTTTTTTTAGCTTTCCACTATAAAATATCTTTTTCGTAAAACTTTGTTAGAGTGGGACCTTTTTCACTCTTAAGCAACTCAAGTTACTTTTGATGATTATCATGAACTTTAGAAAACAAATTATGCAAGTCAAAATTCTTTTTCTCAAAATCATTTATACTAGCTTGCATATTATTTATTTTACTTTCAAGTTCATGCTTGACTTTGGAGATTAAATTATTTTCCTCTTTTAGTTTTGAAATAGTTTCTTTATATTACTCCAAGTGTAATTCATCATAAGCATATTGCAACTCATCAAAAGAATAAGAATTTAAAATAAATGACATAGAATTTACCTTTGGTTCATCGATGGCCATAAGGCAAACATTGTCATCTCTAGATGTTCATCCACATCATTACTAGAATTCCCTTATTCTATTGTAGACTTAAGGGCAATACCAACCTTCTTCTTTTCAACTTTTTCTTCTCTTTTATTCACTCCTTTGAGCCTCATTTCATGAATGAGCAAAGAACCAATTAACTCATCTAAGGAAAGAGTCTCCAAATTTTTTGTTTCCTCTATGCATGTAACTTTGGCATCCCAAGATATTGACAAACTTCTAAGCATTTTCTGCACTACTTCTTCATTGGGATAAGTCTTTCCATAGGACTTGATCTCATTGATGATGATAGTGAATTATCAAACATAGCTTTGATGGCACATTACACTCCCAAGGGGAGAATGTAGGTTTGAACTTTGGAGACAACATTGTTGGGAGGGGCAGCCATGAACCTTGAACATGGACCGTAAAATGGACATGCATAATATCAAAAAAATAATATTTAGGGTTTCAAATTTACTTTCTTCTTTTTATTTGAGCAAAAATGTTGGAATGAAAAGTAAGAGATTAGAGTTATTAAGGTTAATCAATTATTAGGTATTTGTTTTTTTATTGAAAAATTGGTTGACCGTTTCATTCTAAAAATATTAATATTTTTTTTCTTGGTTCATTTCAAATACTTTAAAAATTTCAAGCATATCATAAGAAAAGTGAGGTAAGTTTTAAATTTTTATGCTTGAAATTCTTTGAGTACTTAAAGTCAACCAAGAAAAAAATTCCAAAATTTTTACAATGAAATGGTCAACCAATTTTTTCAATCAAGAAAAAAAAATACCTAAAACCCAAATTGATTAATCTTAATAATTCTAATCTCTTGCTTTCCATTTTAATTTTTTTCTTAAAAAAAAGTAAATATAAAAGTAAAGGTTATCCAAATTTTTTTTCACCCTAATACTTCAATTGCACATTAGAAAGAAATAAAGGAAGGAAAGATTGGATGACGTTTGATTTTATTTTAATAAAGTAATATCAATACAAAATCTAACACTTAAAATTATTTATTTTAATTTAATAGTTAATATTATTTTAATTCTCAATAATATCATTTTAAAAGTTCTAACTATAAATGGAGTAAATTGAAATATATAATTTATTTTTATTTTTTAATTATTGATAGAAAATAAAATTAAAATGATATATATTTATGTTTTAGTTAATGAGATTTAATCTTTTAAGCTCGTAATGTGGTATTAATGATCATACTATTTAAGTCAAATATGTATTCTTCTTAAATTTCAAATACGTTAATTGTCAATGTTCTAGAATTAAATTGAATGTTCTCACTTTTCATCATTTCTATTCTTTTTATTTGAAATCGATCATAATCATGGATTCATCATCCATTATATTATATTGAAGAATTTAAGTCCACCCATTTCTCTCCCACTTCCCAAAATCAAAGAAATGTTAATATTTTTTTCCTAAATAATATGAATTATTAAATATCTTTTTGACCTAACTTCGTAATGTATTTTGCAACTCCCATTTAAACTGGTAGGTAATACAACTAAGCCGTTCCTCGTTGGCTATTGCTTTAGGTTTTTCCCTAGTTTGTAATAACTTTGGCCACGTTTTCTCCTATTAATTGTTAAGTGACTTCCTTTCTGTTTTGATTATTTGCGGTTAAATTGATAATAAAATTTTTTTTCTGTATAATAATATATTTGGTCATTAATACTTACTTATTCTATCAAATTAATTTTAATTTTAAATAATTCAATAAATTTAACACTTTATTTTTATGAATTCTATCAATTTGATTATCATACTTTCTAGCCAAAGCTTTCAGCTTTTAAAATAGAGGCATTCCATATCTATTAATTGTTTTACTTATGGTTGACATTATCCAATTCAATACATAATCCTTTTTATTTATATTTTTAAGAATTTTGTATTAAAAATTAACTAAACACTATTAAAAATAATATAAAATATAAAAATATAATATGTAATATAATTATATAAATAATTTAATATTTATAAACAATAAATTTCACTTTGACTAGCATAATTTTAGTTTATAATTAATTTGGTAAATTATATGTCACTAAAATCAAATTATTAGTAATACATATTGCTTATTGTGAATTTAAAAATAAAAAATAAATATTCAAAAATAATAATCTCTTAATCAGTTTATAAAATTGAAAAATCATTAACAATTTAACAAAAAAAAATTCAATTAATTCTTTCGTTTTTCTTTCTTATGAAAAATTAAATGCTCATAAATTTTCTTATATAATTATTTATTGAACAATTGGATTTTTTAAAGCCATATTTTTTAACTCTAGATTTAATTTTCAATTTCAAAGGCCAAATTCAATGACTATTTCTATGTACCTTGAAGGAAATATCATATTGTTAACAACAAGAGTAAATCTAAAGTGTTTTTTTTTAAAATATTTTTCCATTTTCTTTAGCCAAAATTTTATCAATCAAAGGGTTATAAAACATTATATTTAGAATAAAATTAATGAAAAAAGAAAAAAAGAAAATAAAGTTTCAAGATACACTTATTGGTATTAAAATTTGGCTTGAAAAATGGCTTGTTAGTTGAAAGAATTTTTTTTCTTCTTTCGGTTTTACAAATTATAGATATGGAATGCCTCTGTTTTAAAAGTTGAAAGGTTAAATTAAAAAGTTTGAGGAGCAAGTTGGTAGAATTTATAACTTTGAAGAGTTAAATTTATTGAATGTTAGAGTTGTGTGACCCGAATTCTTGTTAAAAAAATAAAATATAGTGGCTAAACAAGGGGATCATGCCGCACAAGTATAATCCATATAGAACTACACTTCTTGTATTTGACATTGATTAGAATAAGGTTTTTCAACCATTAAATAAATGTAGTCAAAACTCTTCTTGGACCATTCGGTTTTTCCAATATTAGTAAATTTCTTCTCCTCTGCCTATGGTTTTTTCTGGAAGGGTTTCCTTGTAAAATATGCGTGCTCTTATTTTTCTTTATTTTTGCGATCATTCTATTACCATTATCAACATCTATTATAATATTGAACTATTTAGAATTAAGATCAAATTAATAGAATATGTAAGTATTGAGGACTAAATATGTTATTATACCAGTTTGAGAAAGGCTTATCACACCCGGTTTCTTTTAAGTCCGGAAATTAGGAACAATAGGGGGTTAAATTGAAAGAAGTCATAAGTTGGGGGCGTCTATTGGAAAATATAAAAAAATAGTAACTGAAATTGGATAGGGCTGAGGTCTAAGTCTGGTTCGATTAGATTAGAACCAACGGATCCCTTAGTAGGAGACACAATGATTGTCAATGGGTGGATTTTACATGGTTGAAGACCATGTGAGAAGGGCTATGAATAGCTAACAGGTGTCTTCCAGGAGGGGATTCATCTCAATTCTGTTTCATTTTCTTCCTTTCATTTATCTTCATCATTGCTTCGAAGATGGGATTATTACGGGAAGCTCTTTATGGAGCAAAAATTCAAGGGTTTGAGTCAGAAAAGTAGAGAATCCAATGAGCTAGTAATGTTCTAAGTCATTCTGTGTACGTAAGATATAGAAAGTAAAAAGATAAGGGCTTTTAGAACCATTCTAGGGGTTTTGCATGTTTTTAGAAAATTGAGTTCTAAGCTAAGAATACTGAACCTAATTCATGATTTTGGTTATCATGCTTAGCTACGAGGAGAATGTGATGCGAGCGCGCCTAGTGAACCCCGTCAGTCAAGTCTCCTTAGTTGAGCCTTGCATTGCAGGCAAGTTGATCCTAGTTCGTTTCCAGCTCCACGAGCTCCGTCCAGTTCAAATTCAGCTCATTTGAGATCAATCCAGCTCAATACTTTAGTCTTTAATTATGTCTTGTTTAATTAAATGCATCTTTAATTAATGTCATGCATTATTGATCTACATATTTTAATTATGACATGCATTATATGTTCTGCATTTAATAAAGTCATGCATTATGTAACTCCCATGTTAGTATAAGTCTACATCATTAAATTAAGTCTTGCAGTAAGTACTCATTTGTTCATTTAGTTTGCATTTCAAACCAAGCATTTAAGCATCTTAGTTTAATAAATGACTTGCTGGACATTTATTCAACTCATCTTAGTTTACTTAATAAGTGTTGCTTTTAATTAATCTAGTTCTTAAGATTATTTATTGATGCATGAGTTAAGTTTATTTAATGATGTTTCTTTAATTAACTAGTTGCTAGAATAATTGATGCATAGTTTATTTACCTAAGTTAAGTATTAATGTGTGTTATGTTTAATAAGTGTTTACATGTGTTTAATAAGCTCATTTTAATGTATTTATTGCAGGAGTCTTTTCAAGTCATAACTGTTACATTACAAGGGTTGTTACATATTAAATAAAGTGACTTTTTAAGTCATTTTCGGTTACAAATGAAGTGGCTGTTGCAAGGGATGTTTTATACATCATTTAAAGGAGGTTTAAAGAGCATTTTATCATCCAAATTAATTTTGGAAGCAACCTTTCCATTACCAGCCGTTTTTGCCATTTCAAAGGTTATTTCAAGCATTCAAACATCATTAAGAAGCTGATTAAGAAGATGGTGTCCATTTGGCTGACCAAGGGCTAACTCAAGAGTCATTTTTCAAGCACTCAAAGTCATTCATTTAGCTGAATTAAAGTGAATTCAAGGTTTTGGCTCAAGAATGTGAAAAGATTTGAATTAAATTTCAGTTTTTAATTGGCACATTAAGTTGAATGTTTGTGAACATTCAGGTAGCCTATTTTAGTAATAAAAATAGGTGAAATCGGCCTTTGTAAAGGGATCCTTTTGCTTAGTTTAAAACATTATTGAACTTATATGAAATTTGTGAGATTTCTTTCTTTCATATTTCGTTAAAGAACTCATTGGCTTATCTAGGTCACTAGTGGCGTAAACCTACCTTCTTCTTATCCTGAACTTATCACTATCAAATAGTGTGGCGTTCACCCTTATACCAAGGTTCCTACTTTGCTAAGTAGCAGGTCGAGGTTCTTTTATTCTCTATTCGACCACCTTGAAAACTTATAAGCATTTGGGTCAATATTTTCTAATATTGGTTCGTGTTTGTTGTTGAGATCATTTTCATTCTATTCCATTCCATCCTTTCGTTTCATCATAATCGAACCATTAATTCACTTCACATTTATTGTTTGTTATCCAATTACTATATTTATCTCCATCTTTTATTATTTTTCTATAACCGAACCTACATAAACTTCATATCCATAAACCTATATTTGAACCCTTTTTACATAGCTTCCGCCATTATTCACTTAAAACATCCTTTGAACAAACCGAATGGTACTTCTTTGTAGACAATCGGGCAAACTCACATACGACTCGACTCACCCAGAGGTGGATCGTATCATTTGGTATCAGAGCTATTAAAACAAGGAGTACCGACATTCGTAGCATCACTAGAAGTCAGTTGGTAAGTAAAAAATTAAAAAAAAAGAAGTGTGTTAAATTTTATTCTCTTTGTATTGATACTTTTCTTGTTATCCCGATCAGGTACATTCGTTTTCTACCATTCACCCCCTACCCCAACGCCACACTTCAAAACCATTTCCATCTTCTTCTAGCCAACCTTTAATCCATCATCATAATCCTTTGTTGAACCATTTGAAATCGACCCTTAAGCCTACAATAAAGCCTTGGCAAGTCCAAATACGAAATTACGAAAGAAAGTTTGAGTGGTAAAAGGCACGAGCGTGTGAGACTATTCGAGCGGAGGTAAAAGTCTGTAAAGAGTGAAAACACGAGCGTGAGTGAAACCCATCAATTTTCCTTTTCGAGTGAATAGTAAGATTTTGTTGTGAGGAATTTACTTTTGGTTTTGTCTAACAAATTTTCTTTCAGCAATAACATCATGTCTCACGAAGAATTTACTAAATCAGAGTTTCAACATTTGGTGCAAGAAATGCAAAGAATGGTGAATTCTAAATTCGATACATTGTATGAGAGATTAGACCGTGTGAAGAAAAGAGACCAATGGGAACGAATGTCTTCAAGTCAGAAAGTGGAATCAAGAATATCACGAAGACATACATTTAATGATTATTCGAGAAAAGATTTCTATTATGATTCCTATTCGTCATCGACTTCGAGACCAAGAGATTTCAATCGAGATTTCTTTTCTTCAAGGAATTTAAGACGACAAGAGCCTGACCTCGATTTTGAACCCGTCCAAGATGACATCCAAAGAGATAGACATACCTCTTTCCGATCTTTAAAGAAATCCTACTCGGAGTATTTTTCACGAAGCATTGATCAAGATTCTTATGCAAATAATCTTTCTTCTATTGAACAAAATCATTGTTTTCATGATTCGTTTGTATCTTCTTGTAAAAAGAAAACGAGAAAAGGAAAAGAAGAAAAATAAAAAGAAATAAAAGAGAGGCAAGAGGCGAGTAAGAGAGAAAATGAGAGGATTTTGAAAGAGCTCGAAAAAGCCTTTGAAAAACAAAAATAAAATGAAAAATAAAATGAGATTGAGACTGAAAAAGAAATTGAAAAAGATTTTGAGAGTGAAAAAAAAGTGGAAAAAGAAATTGAGATAAAAGAAAGAATGGAAGAAGTGAGCGTTTTCGAAGAAAACCAATTGAGTGAAAAAGATAGCAAGCAAGAACAAGTGAGGATCATTTCCACTAACCCACATGTTCGATCTTCTTGTGGTATTATTTTTCAGGTTCCTAGAATTTGTGCGACCAATTCCAACTTCACTACCTTCCAAACCAGCAGAGTTTTAGGTTATTCGAGAAAGGTAAGTATGTGAATGACAACCATACACCTGTGATCAAAGGTAAGGAAGGTAAGGATTCCTTGTGTATTGAATCAAGGCTGTGTGATTTCAAAGTTGCTCATAAAGATTTTGATGACTTAATTCTTGAAAGACTTGCATCTTTTGATTTGGTTAGTTATTATCTATCTTTTGGAGTTAATGCTCTTGTTTTGAAAAGTGCCATGAAAAGCATTTTCTATGACATATCTTATAATGGCAATTCTATTGATTCTTTTGGATTGGTTCAGTTTTTGCAAATTGCGTATATTTGTGATAAAAGTTTTTCACTTAAAATTTTTAACGACTTTGAATGCTTAAAATCTTTGAATTCTTATGTTAAACCTTTCTGTTTAAACATGTCTGATCAGTTGATTTGCGATAGGTTTCTGCATGAAACATTTCATCTGATTGATTTTTATCTTCAAGTTAAATCATTAAATTTTTGTGCGAACTCTCTATGTCTTGATTTCTATTCTCGATTGAGATTCTTGAAGCGTAATTCTTTGCTTATTGGTCTGTCTGGTATTGCCAACTCTACGGTCCTGATTGATCGAGTAAGGTTTGAATTATGTGATGGACTTGAATGTTTGAAAAGTTATATGTTTACCACTTCTTTGATTGCTCGAGTGGAATTTCAGTCATGTGGTGAGTTGATTATATTTTCTTCTAACATGTTGCCTATTGGAATTCATGATCAAGTACATGTGTTCAAGCCTGGCATATGTTATGTAGATTTGTTTTATGGAACATTTAAGTATTTTGCATCTTTTGCATTCAACTTATGTTTACTTGATGTTCGAAATTTTGTTAAGAAAATGAAATTCGATGATTTGGTTTCCAATTTTGATTTATTCTCTAATCATTTTGCTTGGCCACACATAAAGGATTTGTTTCATTTTGACAAGGTAAGGTCGACTTATGTTATAGGACTTGAATTCAATTTCGATTATGATTTATTTTTTTCATTTAAGCCCATTATTTTTGTTAATACTAACTCCACTCATTTTTGTGAATTCCACCCTTCGAGAAGCATGAGATGTCGTGGTGCCTCATTGTCCATTCAAATTGATCGAAGTAAAAGGTTTGTTTTACATTACCTTTCTGAGGAGAAAAGATTTGTTTTGATTGAAAAAGGTAAAAATGTTCATGAGATTTCTTCTCCTAAAGGCCGTCAAGGTAAAGTCTCTTAAAATTATCAAATACCTTTGCTTCATTCAAATGACGATGAAAATTTTGTTGATTGGATGTTTGGAAATTATTTGAATCATGATGTGTTTGATTGTAGTTTTTGGCCTAGTATTGATTCATCTGTGTTGGATTTTGACAATGGACATAATGTTAACACAAATCAAGATAATAAGAAAATGATTGAGATATGTTGGCCATGGTACACTTTGCGTGTACAATCACATGAATTTCTATTGTTGAATAAACATATTGAAAAGTTTTGGATGTGGATTAGCATGCTTAACTTTTTGCAAATATTCATGACTAAGTACCCTTTTATCCAAATGAATTCACATGTTTCCATTGATGGAATAATGAAACTTTTCAATAAATTGAAGTATGTTTGCTTTGCCCAATTGAGATTATTGCCATATGATCTTTGGACTACATTCTATAAGAACTACTTGGATTTGAATACTTTGCACTTGTCATTGTCAAAATTGGTAAGTCATTTTGGTAAGATTAAATCTGTCTTTTGCTTAGCATTCGGTTTATCTTTAGGTTTTTTTTGTCTTAACCCTCTGTTACTTATCTATGATGGTGATGTGCTTTCTTGTCCATTGATAAACCATTTCCAGGATTGTGTGATATCTTCTATCCTGTTCGATCGAGGAAAGCTGAACGAGAGGAAATATTTTTCAATAGATGAATAGCCCGACTTGAGGACAAGTTTCCTAAAAGAGGGGGGAATGATGGGAGTGCGCCCAGCGAACCCCATCAGTCAAGTCTCCTTAGTTGAGCCTTGCATTGCTGGCAAGCTGATCCCATTTCATTTCCAGCTTCACGAGCTCCGTCCAGCTCAAATTCAGCTCATTTGAGATCGATCCAGCTCAATACTTTAGTCTTTAATTATGTCTTGTTTAATTAAATGCATCTTTAGTTAATGTCATGCATTATTGATCTACATATTTTAATTATGACATGCATTATGTGTTCTGCATTTAATAAAGTCATGCATTATGTAACTCCCATGTTAGTATAAGTCCCCATCATTAAATTAAGTCTTGCATTAAATACTCATTTGTTCATTTAGTTTGCATTTCAAACCATGCATTTAAGCATCTTAGTTTAATAAATGAGTTGCTGGACTTTTATTCAACTCATCTTAGTTTACTTAATAAGTGTTGCTTTTAATTAATCTAGTTCCTAGGATTATTTATTAATGCATGAGTTAAGTTTATTTAATGATGTTTCTTTAATTAACTAGTTGTTGGAATAATTGATGCATAGTTCATTTACCTAAGTTAAGTATTAATGTGTGTTATGTTTAATAAGTGTTTACATGTGTTTAATAAGCTCATTTTAATGTATTTATTGCAGGAGTCTTTTCAAGTCATAACCGTTACATTACAAGGGTTGTTACATATTAAATAAAGTGACTTTTTAAGTCATTTTCGGTTACAAATGAAGTGGTTGTTATAAGGGATGTTTTATACATCATTTAAAGGAGGTTTAAGGAGCATTTTATCATCCAAATTAATTTTGGCAGCAACCTTTCCTCTACCAGACATTTTTGCCATTTCAAAGGTTATTTCAAGCATTCAAACATCATTAAGAAGCTAATTAAGAAGATGGTGTCCATTTGGCTGACCAAGGGCTAACTTAAGAGTCATTTTTCAAGCACTCAAAGTCATTCATTTAGCTGAATTAAAGTGAATTCAAGGTTGGAGTTATTTGGCTCAAGAATGTGAAAAGATTTGAATTAAATTTTAGTTTTGAATTGGCACATTAAGTTGAATGTTTGTGACCATTCAGCTAGCCTATTTTATCACTATAAATAGGTGAAATCGGCCTTTGTAAAGGGATATTTTTTCTTAGTTTAAAACATTATTGAACTTATATGAAATTTGTGAGATTTCTTTCTTTCATATTTCGTTGAAGAACTCATTGGCTTATCTAGGTCACTAGTGGCGTAAACCTACCTTCTTCTTATCCTGAACTTATCACTATCAAATAGTGTGGCGTTCACCCTTATACCAAGGTTCCTACTTTGCTAAGTAGCGGGTCGAGGTTCTCCTATTCTCCATCCGACCACCTTGAAAACTTATAAGCATTTGGGTCAATATTTTCTAATATTGGTTCGTGTTTGTTTTTGAGGTCATTTTCATTCTATTCCATTCAATCCTTTCGTTTCATCATAATCGAACCATTAATTCATTTCACATCCGTTGTTTGTTATCCAATTACTCTATTTAACTCCATCTTTTATTATTTTTCTATAACCGAACCTACATAAACTTCATATCCATAAACCCATCTTTGAACCCTTTTTACTTAGCTTCCGCCATTATTCACTTAAAACATCTTTTGAACAAACCAAATGATACTTCTTTGTAGACGATCGGGCAAACTCGCATACGACTCGACTCACCCCGAGGCGGATCATATCAAAATGGAAGCTATGGTTTGGTAAGCTAAGTCGATAAAGTGAAGAAGCATCAAGTGAGTTTCTATACCCTATTTCTAGGATATTGTATGGTTAACATGAATTTGGGTTGAATTCAATAGTTTTTACATGCTTGTTTTTGTATGTTATAAAATGTGAAAAATAGTATGAAATACCAATGGGTTAGATAGAGTTAGGATTGGGAAAAGGTGATTCTATTAAATACTATCATATTGTGTTGCTATGTAAACCCATATTGTGCGAAGCTTAGGGCTTTGCAGAGGGGACATTGCGGTGTTTGAGCATTAAGGTTAGGATAACGAATGGAGGAATGGGTGGAGGAATAGGAAAAAAAAGAAAAATTGGAATTCCATTTCAATTCCGCCATCCGGGATTTCTTTACTTAACCATGATGTGTGAAGCTCCGAGCCTTGTGGGAGGGGAGACACTTCAATGTTCGAGCATCAATGTGGATAGATGATAAGACAATATTGACAATCATTAGGTTCCATAGAGAAAAACACTATGACAGTGGTTAGTAGGCTTTATGGGGCTACACTACGACGACGGTAAGGTCTTTCAGGACGATGACCTATAAAGAGGTCTAACATGTAAGGCCATAGTTATACTATGGCAACTGCCGGATCTGGTGCCCTAAGTGTAGTATTTTCGTCCAAGAACACTTGTAATTTTTCAAATAGATTAGTTAATAAAATTATTCATAAATTTCATTAATACTTTGTATTATTGTCCTCAATGTTGCTCGCTGGTTGTAACAACCCAATTTCAGTGGTGTCAGAAATAATGATTTCGATACCATGACTCCGATAAGTGAGTTATTATTTTAATATTTATTTAATGTTTATAGGGTTAATTTAAGGTAGTATTAAATTTCTTTTAAGAAATTTTGAAGATTAAATGGTTAATTAGGTAAAAATGACCAAATTGTGCAAGATGCAAAAGTTTGTTTCTAATAGTTAAATGGATTGAATGGCTATTGAAATGCAAATTAATGGACTTAGATGGTATTTATACCATATGAAAGGTTAATGGACAATTATGGGTTTATTTTTTTCATTTTGTAAACTAATAAACTAAGAGTAAATTAGTAATTAATAAATAAATCTTAAACTAAATTAAGCAAATAGGGTCATCTTCCTAAAATTCTTCTCTTTCACCAAAATTGAAGAAATAAAACACCATTTTTATGGTTTTAAGGTTCGGCCAACATAGGAGTAATGCATGGTAAGATTTTATGACCCATTTTTAGTGATTTTTATGTTAATTTTATGACCCGTTTTTAATGATTTTTATGTTTTTGAGCTCGTTTTAGCTTAATCTACCTAGCCCAAGGGTTAATTTGCAAAGCTATTAAAGGTTGAGGGATTTGCAATGAATGAATTTGATGTGTTTTGATGTTAGTGATAGATTATTAATTTTGATGGTTAAATGAACATGGTTTGTTAAGTGAATTTTAGTAAATTTAGGGTTTAGAGATTAAATTGTTTAAATGATAAATTCATGAATATTGAGTTAAATGAGTAAAAATATGGATTGATATAGGTATAGGGAAAAATTAGCAAACATGTTTTGGGTTAGAAAAACGGTGAATTTTCAAGTTATGGGCTTAAGGACTAAGTTGTATAAAAGTTAAAATATTAGGAATAATTTCATAATTTTACATTAATATGAATTATAGATTGAATTGGAGTACTTAATTAAACGAAATTATCTATTTAGATCAAGATAAATAATCGGACTTAAATTGAGGAAAGGCGAAAGCTTTGGATTAATATCTAACTCTACTTTTGCGACTATAATTATCAAGGTAAGTTCGTATGAATTATAATCTTATTAATGATAGTTTGATTGATTATCTATTATATTATATTGGTTACAAATTGACTTGAATGTATAAATAGATTGACATTTTGAGTAATTGATAGATAAATAATCTCGTTTGAACCTTAAGAATTCTTAGGATACAAATGACATTGCATTAGGGATTTTGTAACAGACCCTTTTTTAGTCAAATCGAAACAGTGGTTTCGGGACCACAAATCCGAAGAAGAAATATTTATTTTATTTCTATTTTAAGGTCTACAGCATGATAGAATGTGAAAATTTCGTTAAGAAATTGTATCGATTGAGTGCCCAATTTGACTAGAAGAACTAAATTGCAATAGGTGCAAAACTTGAATTCTATAAGTTAAAGGTGTCAAATTGTTATGAACTTTTAATTAGAGGTCCTTAAATGGCAATTAGAACATTATACATTAGGATCGACAAAAATGGACATGGTTAGGAGAAATTTTAAAGTTATGCATTAAAGGTATTTTAGTAATTTGGTAAATAAAGACAAAATTAACAAATAAAAGTGTCCATCTTCTTCAATTTAGTCCCCCATAGCCGAAAATTGCAACGGAATACATAGCTAGGGTTTGGCCAAGCTTTCAAGCTCGATTGTAAGTCCATTCTTATCTCGTTTTTAATGATTTTTATATTTTTGAGATCGTTGTAACTTGATTTAGCTATTTCAAGGACTAATTTGAAAGAAATTTAAAGTCTAAAATTTTACCCAAGTTGAATATGTGTGTATTTTGATGTTTGTTGGTAGAAAATACATGCTCGTTGTTAGTTAAACAACGTCTGTAAAGTGATTTTCAATAAAAAACGTTAAATAGGGACTTATTTGTAAAAGTCTATAAAATGTGTAGAAAAGTGTGAATAAATGAAATATGTGGGCTGTTATGAGGACAAATAATATTCAGCTAGGCTTGGGTTGTGATGAAATTGAAAGAAATTCATTTTACGAGCCTAGGGACTAAATTGTAAAATGTTGAAAAGTTAAGGGTAAAAATGTAAATTTTGCCATAATGTGTTTTTGGGCTGAATTTAATAATTTGATGATTAAATAAGTTAAATGTGGTATTATAGATCAAGGAAAACGAAGTTCGGGTCTAGATCGGGGGAAAAACAAAGTAATTGACGAATAGATCCCTTTTGTCATTTTTGCAACCGAGGTAAGTTCGTATGTAAAATAAGCTTTATTATAATTGTATTTTAAATGCTTTAATACCTCATGAATTGTGTAATGACTCTATGGACACGTTTGATAATGTTTTGGCAAGCAAGAAATCCCAATCGAACCTTAAGAATAGATTAGGATACATGTGACATGTCACTAGGGTTTTATGTTATGTGATCCGGGTGCTGGTCCTGTACGTCCTACCGGTGGTTGAGTATATCGGCATATGTTGCGGTTACTTGATAGCATGTGTGAGCAGTACCGAATAGCTACGTCTTGATTGAAAATTTGTGTGAGCAAGCCCGTTAATGGCTCGAGAGTAACCATATATGTGTTATGAGATATAGGTAGCAATGGCTACATATATGGCACCTTGTGTGCAAGGTTTTTCCCGAGTATCTAGCATTATTATTTCGAGTGGTTCATTGGGTATAACGACGATGATACTAAGTATGAAATAATTACGAGATGGTACAGGTATGTACTTAAAGCTTATGATTTTTAATTCGTGAAATGACGATTTCAAGGTAAGTTCTGATGAAAGTGAATTATGATCATGAGATTTTGGTAAATTACATTATCTTACGTTAAATTACTTGCATGTTAATGTATGGTAAGGTTTGCTTATTTCTTTCATACGAGCTTACTAAGCTAACGAGCTTACTAAGCTATATAGCTTACTCTATTTTATATTCCATGTTTTATAGTGTCACCAAGCTAGCTCAGGTTGGAGATTATCGGAGTTCGCATCACACTATCAAACTGTTATTTTGGGTACTGATGATTTTAAAAAAATTTGAGAATATGGCATGTATAGAGACTTGATCATTTTATTATATATGTCATCACGATTTGGCCAAATGTATTAGCTTGTAATAGTCATAGGCTTGTTTTGGTATTTGGCCATGTAACTTGGCTCATTTTGGTTGAATTGGTTGTAAACATATATATATTTATATATGCATGCATGTGCAATTATCTCTTGTGTGATGTGGTTTATAAATGCTTGGTAAATGGTTGAATATGGCTTAATGGTTTTGTTGTTGAACGGTTAAGATTGGCTCATTGGTATGCTAGGAAAACTAAGTAAAATTATGCATGTTATTGGTAGCCATATTGGAACTTGTAGAATGTGAGTTTGGTATGATTTGGTTTGGCAAAATATGATGTTGCAAATATGTTAGTGTGGATAATGAAATGACATGATTTGGCCTTGTTTGTGGATGTTGTGGTTGCTTAAATATGCCATGATTTATGCCATTAAGATTGTGGGTATGTATGTGCAAATGAGGGAGACAAATGGCTTGGTAAATAGCGTTTATTTTGTCTACATAGGTAGACACACGGGCATGTGTCTAGGCCGTGTGTGACACACAGCTTGCCCTACGGGCATGTGTTTCGATCGTGTGTCCCCTATACCTTAATTTGTGCCCTTGCACCTTAATTTTGAGAAACAGAATGCTCAAAATTGAGCATATGGGTAGAGACAGGTGTGTATTTCTCAACCGTGTGAGGGGCACGGCGTCAAGCACGGGCTTGTGTCTCGAACGTATGAAGTTTGCACCTACTTTGTGAAAATTAATTAACCACATGGCTTAGCACACGGGTGTGTGGTTTGGCCATGTGACTTCAATTTGTTCTTGCTTTGCAAAATAGAGAGTTATACGAGTTAGGGACATGGGCGTGTGTGGCCACACGGCGTGTCCCAAATGACTCGGGTGTGTGACCTCTTTTCATGGCAAAATTTTTCTAAGTTTTGTAAAAAATTTCTTCAGTTCTCGGTTTAGTCCTGAATCACTTCCAAAGCATGTGTTGGGCCTCGTAGGCTCGTATTAGGGACTTTATGATTGAATACAAATGGTTTTAATTTGGATAAAAATTTATGTCTCGAAATTGTATGTTTGTTTGCGATGTAAGTTTGATAATGCCTCGTACCCTGTTCCGACATTGAATATGGGTATGGGAGTGTTACATTTAATGGTATTAGAGCCAGGTTTAGTCGATTCTAAGACTAACGTAGCGTGTGTGAGAGTCTAGTTGTACATGCCATATATTATTTGTGATAGTGTGACGACTCCTGACAATTTAAATTATGTTTTCATCTAGTAAATGGATCCCAACTCAAAGGTAGCTGATGATGCTAAAAGTAATGTGCCGGCTCCTGCCCATGGGACAACGCCATCTGAAAGTAGACCAGTAACTGTTAGTCAAGGAGGACAGGCTAGAGAGGTTTGCCGAGTTTGTTCGAACAAATCCAGCTGCCCTACATCCTCCACCCCCACCTAACCCCCAGCAAGTTCCCGTAGCTCTCCAAGGTGTGGAATTGTTAAGATTGAACAAACCTCTAGTTGATAAGATTCGGAAACAAGGGGCTAAAGAATTTAGAGCCAATGTTGATGATGATCTCAAGAGAGTAGAGTTTTGGCTTGAGAATTCTGTCAGGGTATTTGATAAGCTTTCTTGCACACCGCATCAGTGCTTGAAATGTGCTATATCACTTCTGAGGGACTTGGCATATCAATGGTAGAATACTCTAGTATCAGTGGTACCTAGAGAAAGGGTTACCTGAGAATCCTTTCAAGATGAGTTCATAAAGAAATATATTAGTCAACGGTTCATTGATCAGAAACGCAAAGAGTTCTTAGAGCTGAAACAGAGCCGTATGTCTATGAATGAGTATGAGCGAGAGTTTGTTAGGCTCAGTAAGTATGCTCAGGGATGTGTTTCCACCGAGGCTATCATGTGCAAGAGATTCGAAGATGGGTTGAATGAGGATATCAGACTGTTAGTTGGGATTTTAGAGTTGAAAGAATTTGTTGTGCTAGTCGACCGAGCTTGCAAAACTGAAGTGTTGAGTAAAGAAAAGAGAAAAGCTGAGCTTGATACTAGAGATTTGAGAAAAATACCAATGAATAAGTCATTTCAATCTTCATCAAAGAAATCAAGAGAGTTGTATACTCGTTCGAATGCTTTAGCTGGGTATCCCAACAGAGATCGTGGGAAGTAGTATCTGGGTTTTAAGGCCCAAACTACGTCAATAGCGAGCGTTGGTAATGCTAGGTCTAATAGACCTGAATGTCAACACTGTAGTTGGCGACATCCTGGTGAATGCAGAATGAATAACTGGGCTTGCTTTAAATGTGGCTCCCCAGATCACTTCATTGGAGATTGCCCCAAAATGGCTGAGAAAGATAGTTTTCAAAATACAAGACCAAGCAACACTACCATTAGAGGGAGGCCACGGAGAAATACTAGAAATGGGAACAGTAACAGAGGTGTAACTAAAGATTTAACTGCGAGATCAGAGGTCAGAGCACCTGTTAGAACCTACGCTATTCACGTTCGCGATGCGTCATCCTCTGATGTTATCACTGGTACATTTTCTCTCTATGATACTAATGTAGCTGCATTGATTGATCCTAGATCGACTCACATCTAGTAAGAATTTTCCTGTTGAGTCTACTGAGTATGTAATTAAAGTGTTGGACCCCTTAGGAAAATATGTTCTAGTTGATAAAGTTTGCAAAAGTTGTCCTTTAATGATTCGGGGTCACTATTTTTCGGCTGACTTAATGCTTTTACTGTTTGATGTAATTCTTGGAATGGATTGGTTGGCTCTATATGATGTTGTAGTGAATTGTAGACGAAAGATTATTGAATTGAAATGTCAAAGTAATGAAATTTTTCGAATTGGATCAGATGAGTCGGGCGAGTTGCCTATTGTGATTTTATCGATGTCAGCTCAGAGGTATGTAAGAAAAGGTTGTGAAACTTATCTTACTTATGTTCTGAATACGAAAGTGTCTGAATTGAAAATTGAATTTGTGCCAGCAGTTTGTGAATACTCAGATGTGTTTCCAGAAGAATTATCTGGATTACCACTGATCAGAGAGGTTGAGTTTACTATTTATTTAGTACCAGGAACTTTACCGATATCGATAGCTTCATATAGAATGGCTTCAACCGAATTGAAAGAATTGAAGTCTCAATTGTAACAGTTGACAAATAAGGGTTTTGCGAGACCGTGTTTTTTGCCCTGGGGTGCACTAGTGTTATTCATCAAGAAGAAAGATGGATCCATGAGACTTTGTATTGATTATTGTCAACTTAACAAGATTACGATAAAGAACAAGTATCCTTTACCTAGAATTGATGACTTGTTCGATCAGTTGAAAGGGCAACTGTGTTCTCGAAGATAGACTTAAAATCAGGCTATTATCAGTTGAGGGTTAAAGATTTGGATGTGCTGAAGACCATATTCAGAACAAGGTACGGGCATTATGAATTCTTTATTATCCTGTTTGGGTTAACTAATGCTCCTACAATTTTTATGGACTTGATGAATCGAATCTTCTGACCGTATTTAGATAAGTTTGTGGTTGTATTTATTGATGACATCCTGATTTATTCCTGATATGAGTCTGAGCATGCCGGACATTTAAGAATCGTATTGCAGACTTTGAGAGATAAGAAATTGTTTGCTAAATTCAGCAAAAGTGAGTTTTGACTCCGAGAAGTTAGATTTTTAGGACATATTGTTTTAGCGGAAGGTATACAGTTGATCCGAGTAAGATTTTGGCAGTCATTGATTGGAAACCACCGAGAAATGTATTTGAAGTTAGAAGCTTTTTGGGTTTGGCTAGTTATTATCGATTTTTTGTTAATGGATTTTCAATGATTGCTACACCTATGACTAGATTGTTACAAAAAAATGTGAAATTCGAGTGGTCTGAGAAATGTCAAAAGAGTTTTGAACAGTTGAAAGCGTTGTTGACAGAGGCACCGGTATTAGTGCAACTTGAGTCGGGAAAAGAGTTTGTGATTTTTAGTGACGTGTCCTTGAACGGCCTTGGTTGTGTGTTGATGCAAGAGGGTAAAGTGATAGCTTATGCCTCGAGTCAGTTGAAACCGCATGAAAAGAATTATCCAACGCACAACTTGGAATTGGCTGCTATTGTGTTCGCTTTAAAAATTTGGAGACACCACTTATTTGGTGAGACATGTTACATCTTTACTGATCACAAGATTTTAAAGTATTTGATGACTCAGAAAGATTTGAATTTCCGACAATGAAGAGGGCTCAAGCTATTGAAAGATTATGAATTAGTGACCGACTATCACCCGGGGAAAGCGAACATAGTCACAGACGCTTTAAGTAGAAAGACTTTGTTTTCTTTAAGGACAATGAATACGCGGTTAACTTTATCTGATAATGGATCAATTCTGGCCGAGTTGAAAGCTAGACCGGTATTTCTTCGGCAAATTTGTGGAGCTTAGAAAGGTGATAATGAGTTGCAAGCTAAAAGATTTCAATACGAATCGAATAGTGATTCAGAATATTAGATTGGATCTGATGATTGTTTGAGGTTCCAAGGTAGATTTATTTACCGAGAGATACTGAGCTGATTTGAAAAATCCTTCATGAGGAACATAATGGTTGTCTATCTGTTCATCCTAAAAGTACCAAGATGTATAATGATTTGAAGAAATTGTATAGGTGGTTAGGTATGAAACGAGAATTTCAAAGTTTGTAACAAGATGTTAGATTTGTCAACAAGTGAAAGCCGAACATCAAATGCCTTCGGGTTTACTTCAGCTTGTGATTATATCCGAGTGGAAATGGGATAGAGTTACGATGGATTTCGTATCGGGGTTACCTCTGACTCAGAAGAAGAAAGATGTTGTATGGGTAATTGTTGATAGATTGACGAAATCAGCTCATTTCATTCTGGTACGTATCGATTATTCACTTGATAAACTAGCTAAATTGTACATTGCTGAAATTGTTAGATTATAGGAAGTGCATTCTTCTATTATTTTGGATAGAGATCCGAGGTTTATGTCATGATTTTGGAAGAAATTGCAAGAAGTGTTAGGTACAAAGTTGAATTTTAGTATTGCATTTCATCTGCAAACTGACGGTCAATCTAAGAGAGTGATTCAAATTCTCGAAGATATGCTTTGCTGTTGTGTTTTAGAGTTCGAAGGTAGTTAGGAGAGATATCTACCATTGGTCAAATTTATTTATAACAATAGTTTTCAATCGAGTATAAAGATGGCACCGTATGAAGCATTGTATGGTCACAATTGCTGAACTCCACTATACTGGACTGAGCTTAATGAGAAATAAATTCACGGGGTTGATTTGATTAGAGAAACCGAGGAGAAAGTGAAAGTAATTCGTGATTGCTTGAAAGCAATTTCGGATTGATAGAAATCGTACGCAGATTTGAAATAGTAGGATATCGAATTCCAGGTTGGTGATAATGTGTTTCTAAAAGTGTCTCCGTGGAAGAAAATTCTTAGATTTGGTAGCAAAGGCAAGTTGAGTCCATGTTTCATTGGGCCGTATGAGATTATTGAAAGAATATGGCCAGTGGCATATCGACTAGCTTTGTCGTCAGAATTAGAGAGGATCCATAATATGTTTCATGTATTGATGTTACAACGATATCGATCAGATCCTTCACATGTAATTTCCCTAACAGAGATTGAGATTCGACCTGATATAACATACGGTGAGGAACTGACCAAAATGTTAGCTCAAGCGGTTAAACAGTTGAGAAATAAAAGCATAGCTCTAGTGAAAGTTTTGTGACAACGACACGGCGTCGAAGAGGCTACGTGGGAACCTGAGGAAGCTATGAGAAAACGGTACCCTAACCTCTTTTCAGGTAAGATTTTAGGGGACGAAAACCCCTAAAGCGGGAAGATTTGTAACAGCCCGTTTTTGGGTCAAATCGAAACAGTGGTTTCGGGACCATAAGTCCAAATTAAAAATATTTATTTTATTTCTATTTTAAGGTCTACAGCATGATAGAATGTGAAAATTTTGTTAAGAAAATTTATCGATTAAGTTTCTAATTTGACTAGAAGGACTAAATTGCAATAGGTGCAAAACTTGAATTCTATAAGTTAAAGGTGTCAAATTGTTATGAACTTTTAATTAGAGGTCCTTAAATAGCAATTTGACCATTATAAGGATGGACAAAAATGGACATGGTTAGAAGAAATTTTAAAGTTATGCATTAAAGATACTTTAGTAATTTGGTACATAAAGACAAAATTAACAAATAAAAGTGTCCATCTTCTTCAATTTAGTCCCCCATAGCCGAAAATTGCAACGAAAGACATAGCTAGGGTTTGGCCAAGCTTTCAAGCTCGAATGTAAGCCCGTTCTTGTCCCGTTTTTAATGATTGTTATATTTTTGAGATCATTGTAACTTGATTTAGCTATTTCAATGACTAATTTGAAAGAAAGTTAAAGTCTAAAATTTTACCCAAGTTGAATATGTTTGTATTTTGATGTTTGATGGTAGAAAAAGCATGTTTGTTGTTAGTTAAACAACGTTTGTAAAGTGATTTTCGATAAAAAGTTAAATAGGGACTTATCTGCAAAAGTCTATAAAATTGTAGAAAAGTGTGAATAAATGAAAAATGTAGGCTGTTATGAGTACAAATAATATTCGGCTAGGCTTGGGTTGTGATGAAATTGAAAGAAATTCATTTTACGAGCCTAGGAACTAAATTGTAAAATGTTGAAAAGATAGGGGTAAAAATGTAAATTGTCATAATATGTTTTTGGGCTGAATTGAATAAGTTGATGATTAAATAGGTTAAATATGGTATTATAGATCAAGAAAAATGAAGTTCAGGTTTAGATCGGGGAAAAATAAATTAATTGACGAATAGATCCCTTTGGCTATTTTTATAACCGAGGTAAGTTCGTATGTTAAATAAACTTTATTATAATTGTATTTCTACAGACCTTTGGCAAAGTTTACCGGCATATGTTGTGGTTACTTGACAGCTTGTGTGAGCAGCACCGAGTAGCTACGTCTTGACTGAAAGCTTGTGTGAGCAGGCCTGTTAATTGCTCGAGAGTGAGCATTTATGTGTTATGAGATATAGGTAGTAATTGCTACATATGTGGCACCTTGTGTGCAAGGTTTTTCCCTAGTATCCGATATTTTTATTTCGAGTGGTTCATTGGGTATAACGACGATAAGACAAAGTATGAAATTATTACGAGATGGTACAGGTATGTACTTAAAGCTTATGATTATTAATTCGTGAAATGACGATTTCAAGGTAAGTTCTAATGGAAGTGAATTATGATCATGAGATTTTGGTAAATTACATTATCTTACGTTAAATTACTTGCATGCTAATGTATGGTAAGGTTTGCTTATTTCTTTCATATGAGCTTACTAAGCTATATAGCTTACTCTGTTTTATTTTCCATGTTTTATAGTGTCACCAAGCTAGCTCGAGTTGGAGATTATCGGAGTTCGCATCACACTATCAAACTGTTATTTTGGGTACTAATGATTTTAAACATTTTGAGAATATGGCATGTATAAGGTCATTTTGTTATATGTGTCATCATGATTTTGCCAAATGTATTGGCTTGTAATAGGCATAGACTTGTTTTGGTATTTGGCCATGTAACTTGGCTCATTTTGGTTGAATTGGTTGTAAGCTTACATATATATTTATATATGCATGCATCTGCAATTATCTCTTGTGTGATGTGGTTTATAAATGCTTGGTAAATGGTTGAATATGGCTTAATGGTTTTGTTGTTGAACGTTTAAGATTGGCTCATTGGTATGCTAGGAAAACTAAGTAAAATTATGCATGTTATTGATAGCCATATTGGAACTTGTAGAATGTGAGTTGGTACGATTTGGTTTGGAAAAATATGATGTTGCAAATATGCTGAGTGTGGATAATGGAATGACATGATTTGGCCTTTTTTGTGGATGTTTTGGTTGCCTAAATATGCCATGATTTATGCCATTAAGATTGTGGGTATGTATGTGCAAATGAGGGTGACAAATGGCTTGGTAAATAGCCTTTATTTTGTCCACACTGGTAGACACACGGGCGTGTGTGACACACGGCTTGCCCTATGGGTATGTATTTCGGCTGTGTGTCCCCTGCACCTATTTTGTGAAAATAAATTAAGCCCACCACATTGGCGTGTGGCTTGGATGTGTGACTTCAATTTGTTCATGCTTTGCAAAACAGAGAGTTACACGAGTTAGGGACACGGGCGTGTGCGACCACACGGGCGTGTGACCCCTGTTCATAGCAAAATTTTTCTATGTTTTTGTAAAATATTTCTTAAGTTCTCGGTTTAGTTCCGAATCACTTCCAAAGCATGTGTTGGGCCTCGTAGGCTCGTATTAGGGACTTTATGATTGAATACAAATGGTTTTATTTTGGATGAAAATTTATGACTCGAAATTGTATGTTTGTTTGCGATCTAAGTCTGGTAATGCCTCGTACCCAGTTTCGGCATTGAATATGGGTTTGGGGTGTTACATATTTCATATTTCGGGTGCTGGTCTTAAATGTCCTACCGATGGCTGAGGTCCTGCATTTGTTGTAGATTTTTCACAGCTCATGTGAGCAGGCCCATTTCACAGCTCGTGTGAGTACTATTGCAAAGGAAAGGTTACGATTATATGGAAAGGCACACTATGTGTGAGAATTCCTGGATATCTAATGAAATTCTAGATGGTTCAATAGGTAAGTAAAGGTCATTGGCAAGGCATGTGTACAAATGGATAATTGCTTATAATCTTATAAAAGGTAAATTTAGGATGAATGCAAATGAATTGAAGGGAACTAAATGATTATATGATGAATGTTATATTCATGGAGATTCATTTGTGAAATGGTTGATTTTCTATATGCATCATACATGAACCTGCTAATTTATGAGTTTGGTGATTCTTATAGGATTGTATTAAGTTATGAGTATAGTAAAGATGTTATGTACATTTTCTGAATTGAGTTTAAGAATGGTAAGTTATGTTTGAGCTTATACGAGCTTACTAAGCACTAGTTGCTTATAAAATTATTTTCCTTTGTTTCGTAGATTATCGGAAGCTCGATGGTTGGAAGCTAGTCAGAGTACTATCAGACTATCCAGCAATCACCCCGGTAGTTTTTGAGTCATTTTGGCCAAGGTTATAAACGTCATGTATATGACTTTATATAATGGTTGAATGTGTTAATGATCAATTTCGTATGGATATGCTTTTGGAGTATATATTTTGTTTGAAAGACTTTTAATGCTTTGGCAAGTTTATGACTTTGGGTCATTTTAAGTATTTTTTAATATATGGTCCTTTTGGTATGTTTATTATGAAAAGTGAAAGGTTATAATTGATGTCATTAGGTAGCTAAGTTGATTGTGTTTTGTGCTTGAGATGTGGCATTATAGCGTTGTTTTGATTAAAGTTGTTTTGGTGTAAATGTGGTGCCTTTGAATGGCATATTGGTTAGGTGAAATAGGTTGATTGAATTGGTATGTTTATATGTATTTGAAAGGTGTTTAGGTCTATTGAATTTATGCACAAATGGAGTGGATGATTGGTAAGTTTTGGTCTTAAAATGGCTAGTTTTTTGGGTCAAATTATGGAGCACACGGCCTAGGACACGGGCTATCACACAACCATGTGTCATTTATTATTTCATGTGTGAGTATCACACGGCCTAAGACATGGTTGTGTATGTCAAGTTAGTGAATTACACGGTCTAGAACACGACCTGGGACCTGATCGTGTGACACAAGTCAAAGGGTTACACGATTTACAAAACAGGTGTGTGACCTAACTCAGTGAGTTACACGGTTTAAGACACGGGCTGGGACACGACCGTGTGTTCCATTGTTTGAATACCACACGGTCTGGGCTATGTCACACAGCCATGTAACCCCTGTTTTCAAAATTTTCAACTTTTTCCTAAATTTTCTGATTTGTTTCAAATTAGTCCCGAATTGTTTCTAAACTATTTTTAGGGCCTCAAAGGCTCGGTTTTAGGCCCAAAGGTATATGTTTGCTAAGTTTATGATGATTTTTATGTAATTATTGTTAAATGACATTATTGTTCTAATTGTACGGTAATGCTCCGTAACCCTAACCCGACGACGAAGTCGGGTTTAGGGTGTTACATTGGTTGTCTAAATGTTTAACTAATACTAAGTGGTACAACTTGTATTAGTTGACGAACCTAAACATATCCTTATTTAATCAGAAATAAGCAAATCGTTTAAAAGACTAATATGCCATCTATCAAGTCCAATTGAGGAGATGTCTTATTTTGGGCATTGTAACAGATGACTTCCAGAAGATAGAGACATAGATGTAACTGGCAATAAATCGGACAAGACCTAAGCAAAATAGATCCTAAATTCGTTTATGTATTTATTCACTTGTGATAATCATAGTGTTGTATACCTAAATCCCGAGTGGATGGCAGACTATGTATGCATGACTCGTACACTTTTATGTAAGTAAAAGCCTAAGTTTAAATACATACTGAATCAAAAGCTAGTGCATTGGGTGTACGACTTTTGTAGTATGCAGTGTCATTCAAAACAACGAAATTCATAGCCCAAATAATGGGTAAATGATATCCTCTCATTGACATTATATGGTTGATGAAAAGTAAACGTGGTCACGAGTCATCTGTCTTTGTGATGGATGCCTTGATCACTATTTGATAGTGACTGACTTTTTATGACGAAAAATGTAACGGTTCCCATGAGATAAAATAAGATCATATTGGCAGAAGAGATATTATCCCAAAAAGATCAAGGATATCTTATGAGGGTAAAAAACTTATGACAAGGTCATTGGATGAGTACTTAGTATTTGTTTTTGTAATGGTATGTTATTGGGGAGAGCTCAGTATGATACTATAGTGGAATGACTTTGTGACTAAATGAGTTTATAATTAATAGGTGAAAAGTCAGAACTTAATTATAAATCATTTAAGCCTCAACTACATATGTCCAGTCGGTCCCTCCGCTAGCTCGTTGAAACCGAAAATGAATTGTGTGTTTGAATGAAAATGAACGAAATGAATAGAAGAAGAGAAATGGGAAACATTTAGGAATGATTATGGTTTTCCCCGAAATAGAGAAATGGAATCATTTGGAAATGAATGTAGGTTTCCAAAAATGGAAATGGAAATGATATATTTGCAATCCTATATGGATTACTTAAAAATGATTGGAAGAATGTGTTTATATTTTTAGACTATTTTTAAGCCCGAAAATAATAATAAGTCATTCGGTCATAGTGGACATGTTGAGTTGTGAAATATTAACATATTTTCTCAAAATTTTACTAGAGGCAAAATCGTGAAAATTTTACTAGGGGTAAAATTGTCAAAATTTTGCTAGGGGTAAAATAGGGATAAGAAAATTATTTTATATATAAATATTAAATTTTATTTTGGAAATAGAAAAACTGAATCGGGTTGGATCACTGATAATTCTTGAAAACAGTTAAATTTTATACCTTTATACCTAGCTAATTGTTTGTACTTGGGTACATTTAATGGCATTTTAGGGTATTTTATTAGTATTTTTATCAATTGCATTGGGAGCTTGGACGATGTTTACAGGTTAGATACTTTTAATTGCGTGTGGAAGGGTTGTGCTTGGTCGTTTGGTAGGTGTAGGATGTAGAGAAAGAAATAAAAGAGTAAAGGTTTGTTGGGGCAAAAGGTTAGACTGTAACACCCCTTACTTGTATCCGACGTCGGGACAGGGTTTGAGGCATTACCGGACTTAAACATACACAAACATGTAAAATCGGGCATAAAATTTCAACCAATCAAAAACATTCAAACACATGCATATCGTCCCTTATAGGGGCCTACGAGACCCAAAACATACATCAGGGTGGTTCGGGACTAAACCGAGAACTTCTAAAAATTTTACTACTCATAGAGAAATTTTCCATGTTTAGAGAGTCACATGCCCATGTGGATTAGGCCGTGTCGTCACACACGCGTGTCCTCAGCCCATGTAACTCTCTGTTTATGACGTCTTTAACAAAAAAGGGTCACACGGCCAAGTCACACGCCCGTGTGCTAGGTTGTGTCCTTCACACGGCTGAGAAATATGGTCATGTCTCTGCCCATGTGGCCAACACTTAGGCTATTTTCCAAGCCTGGGTCAACCATGATCCCTCACACACTTATACAACATTAAGGACATATAACATGGCATCCATTTAATGATTAAACATCTTCAATTAAGTTACAAACATAACATTTTCATGTCATCATACTTGTGTTTCTCATACTCATTCTATATCAAGTCTAGGCATACCAAACCATATTCATTTGGCCCTCTTATCTTCATTTACATCATTAACTTACTCTAAATTTACACTTTTATACTAAGAATACGGTTACATCTATTGATCAAAGTTCATCCATTGAATATACATACCATATCATACATCTATCGATATCAAGCCATCACAGCATGCACATCGTCGAGACATTAGAACAGTCAAGCAAAATCAATTAGGTTTACAACCCAATGATCAAATGTAAGCCATATCTAATGGCTCTATACAAATGAATCATTATAAGCCAACTCAATTGGCCAAATCATGACATACATATTGTAAAGTACTAAGTCTCTATACATGACACTCACTTGAAAACACTTAAGATTTATTAATATCCGAGCTTGATAATTTGATAGTGTGATGCTGCCTCCGACGATCCCCAACCTCGAGCTAACCTGACAACACTAAAAGAAATGGAAAGGAGAGGGGTAAGCTTTATAGCTTAGTAAGACCGTACGAAAATAATAATAATAAATTTATTAACCTACTTTTTCCAAATTCTTACAACATGTTCTCATGGCAACACAATCGAAATTATACATAATTCCACTATTTGCTCATAATCCAGTCAAGCTGCCTTCTCGAATCATAGTTACTAAATTATTTATATATGTAGCTACAGAACTCCAAATTAATATCCGCTAATTTTCTTTGAAACTAGACTCACATATATTCTTACCATTAAATTTACATAATTTATAGATTAGCCAATAAGTACAGTTTATTCTTCAAAGTTACCTCATTTTGCTGTTTCATAGCTTCAACCTTTCTTTACTAAAAATTAATTATCTCATAGTATGGGAATTAGATAATGTTACTGTCTATTTCTATTGAAAATAGACTCATTTAGGATTTATTCATACAAATTATAAATCATAATTATTCTTGTAGAAATTTTAGTGATTTTCCAAATATAAGACAGGGGAGTCCAGAATCACTTTGACTCTATCTCACAAAAATTCAAATATTTCGTAATACAAAATTCTTTTGCTTACATAGTTTCCTCTATGTAAAACTAGACTCAATAAGATTTAATATCATATCTTATTCAATCTCTAATTCAATTCTGACAATTTTTAGTGGATTTTCAAAGTCGGACTATTGCTGCTATCCAAAACTATTTTAGTGCAATATAATGATAACTATCATAAGTTCATTTTCAACTAATCATGAACTCACCATTTCATGGATTTCATGTTCAATTACACAATGACATAATAACATAACCATAAATATTTTCATCATTCAAGCCTTTTTTTATACTTATCATATGTTCATATATATACATATGCATAAACTTTCTCACCAAAAGTCATTCTTCATCAATGCATTACTCATGAGTTTAGCGTACATACCTGTACTCACTCGTAGTATATCACATAACCATACCTTCTTTAACATGCCCTCCTCAGGACTTTCATCACATCCATTGCATTACCCGTTGAGCACTCATAATACTATTGTATACGCAGAAAACTTGCACATAAGTGCCACATATACATACGTAGCCAAAGCTACCTCATATCATGTAATGCTCAAAATGGAGCTACTCACGGGCCTGCTCATAAAAGCTATCGATCAAGGTGTAACTACACGGGCTGCTTACAAAAGCTGTCAGGTATCCAACCACTCAAGGATTACCTAGTCACCAGTAGGACACACAAGACCATTACCCAGAACTCAATCACATGTATCACATCCATTATGAACTCGGACAACTCAACAAGCTCGGATGCTCACAGCCATAATGAACTCAAACCATTCAACGAGCTCAGATGCCACATATATCACGAACCTAGACCACTCAACGAGTTTGGACTTCTTAATTCCTAGTAACATGTCACTTGTATCCTAAATTGTTTCTAAGGTTCAAACGGGATTTTTCTCACTTTCACATTGCACCTCTATTGCAGTTTCTCGCGACGTCGTGGATAGTGACCATACTATCATTCATGCTTACAATAGTACCAATTGCCCATTCATAGCATAATAAGGCACAACTCAAATAGCAAATAAGCTTTTAGGAGTTTACATAACATATATCACATGTTTCATATATCACTTGTCATTTATCATCTTTTTCTTGCATTTCATGTAATATTCTTCCATGTCACATTTCCGCATCATATACACCATTCCATCAACTTTTCCAATATATTAAATCATACAATATATGCAATAATAGTAAGAAATATAATTCAAACATAACATTGCATTATTATTATCATACGAACTTACCTCGAATTCGAGCACAGCTAATTATTCCATTTTAGTCCATAATCTCGTACTTTCCCAATTTAAGCCCGAATCTCAGTTTTCTTGATCTAACATTTCAAATATAGCTTATTTATTACTCACATTATTCAAATTTACCCCAAAATCATACTTTTACAAATTTTCATTTTTACCCCTAAACTTTTACATATTTGCAATTTAGCCCCTAGGCACGTAAAATGAAATGTGTTCATTTTTCTTGTACTTTAAGCCTATCCAAACCTTTATTAGTCTTGTGGCAGCCCACATTTCTCTTTCATTTCACACATTTACTACCCATTCTACAACTTTTACATTTTAGTCCTTTTTATGTGTTTTCATGAAAAATCACCCAGTAAAAGTTGTTAAACATACTTCAATCTTTCATATTCTTTCATTAATCTTCAAAATACTAACATATCATGCATGGGTGAATTTTTAAACATGAACCCTAGTTAAAAGGTAAAAATGAGTAGATCATGTCACGGGGACTTGAAAAATGCAAAGAACATCAAAAAGGGGCTTGAAAACACTTACTATTGAGCTTGGAAGCTTGAAAACCCTAGCCGTGGTGTTCTCCTTGGTTCACACGGCCATGGGGTAGAAGATGGACAAATTTTGGCTTTTAATTTGTGTTTTAGTCCATTTAATCACTAAATAACCAAATTACCCCTAAAGCCTTTCTTTGGAATTTTTACCATACTTGTCTATTTTTGTCTAAATTTTTAGAACTTAGTCATATTACTATTTAAGGACCTCTAATTAATGATCCAATTCAATTTCATGTTAAAAACTTTTAGAACTCAAGTTTTACAATTTATTCAATTTAGTCCTTAAAGTCAAATTAAGCACTTTTCACATAGAATTTCATCATGAAATTTTCACACAATCATACACACATATCATAAACCTTATAAAAATCATAAAATAATTATTTTTATATCGAATTTTGTGGTCTCGAAACCACTGTTTTGACTAGGCCCTAATTCGGGATGTTACAACTCTCCCCCATTTTAGGGATTTTCGTCCTCGAAAATCTTACCAGAAGAGTGGTTTGGTTTTCACATAAACTCCACTATCTCATAATCATTGCTAAAGAACTTTTACTCAGGCTATGCTTAATCCTTAGCTCTTTAATTTACCATACTAAAGTCATGAGTAATTCTTCGCTATACAACACATCAACTAAATCTTGATCTCTATTGGGGAATTCATGTACTCAAAGGTCTGATCCATATTGTCATAGAATATACAGACATAACATACTTGAATCCTTCCGGATTTAAATGGCGTAGCTAGCCCAATTATCATGGCCTTATACTCTCTACAATTTTATGCAGTCAGACGATTTGCTAATTCAACCTCTAGCCTTCATTAAAATTCAGAACCTCATTTAGCTTTCTCAGTAATTCACAATATAAATCTTGGATCTCAGTCTGATTAACAAAAACTAGCATTTTAAGAAATTCAACAATCTCAAAGATACTTAATTCCATAAATCTAATGAGCGAAAATTCAGTACATACTGTCATGATTTGCAGATTCATCAAATACTTAACATCAAGCCATACAACATCTTTCTCTTTCAAAGATAGGAATGATCCTGATATGAAATCCATAGTAATCTCATTCTCGTTTCCATTCAATTACCACCACAGGCGAGAATCGTTCTGACATTACCTGATATTCGACTTTAATCCTGATAACATTTCATGTATTCAAGCACAAAGATAAAAAATGTCGAGTTCCAAACTCGAACACCAATACATTACTCCTTTGAGTTTTCTTGTGACTTTTTGCATCAACTCTGGATTTTCTGTCCAAGCCCTAGTGACTGTATTTTTCTTTTCTCGAAGACCATACAATGACTATCTAATCATCTTTTAACAACTTTAATCATCTATGCTATCAAATACTCAGATTTGACTATAACATTGGATACGTTGAGCTATCACATTGCCTTTTAATCTTAAAATGCATCACAATCCGTTTAATGATGCATCACTAAAAAATCAAGAATTTCTTGCCCGAAGTAGGCTAAACCAGGTCTAGTGTTTTGATTAACAATGTTCTTGTCTGTTCCAAACTTTACTAATATGCAATAGATTGTTCAACTTTCACAGGGCGATAACTTTATCATTCATAGCAACTTTAAATCATATCAAAGTCTGCTAGGAAATATACACTTTTCATTCAGACTAACCGTCTTTTACCCGTAAAGAAATGAAATTTTATTCCCGGACATGAATATCTCATTTAATCTTTCAAACAATAGCCAGCACTGATTGAACAACCAAGTCGGTATTAATCATCAATAAATGACATTTCAAGAAATCCTCTCTTCCAGTCGATAGAATGATTCAATATGTAATCATTCAAAGTTCATTTATCATGCTAATCAAAAACCATTTCAAATTTATTAATCAAGTAACAAGGATATCTCAATTGAAGGCATCAACTTCGATTAACTTACTTGAGAAAAGAATTCCACCATACCAATTGAAACTCACATTTTCACCACTTATGTCCTTGCTGATGTTAAATTTTTCACGAAGATTTAGAGAAATCCAGATATCAAAATCACCACGTTACTATAACCAACTGGTAGCATGATCATAATTAACATAGTTATCATAGGCCAAAGAACACACTTTAGATATGAGCCACAATTGAAAATTTATGGAATAGAGATGACATGAAAACCAAGAGAAAGAAGTCCAGGATAAAGAAATCCAAGATAAAAAAATCTAAGATACAATATCATAATGAAAGTCCCAGAACAACGATCATAAGAAAAATATGAAGAATCTCGATAATTCCTCAGAGAAAAGAAGTTCAGAAGAATACATCAATCCAACCCACAGGAATTAAATGCAACAAGGATAATATACCTTCCCATATATGCATCGAACAGAACATCAATTAGAAGAAATAGAATCATAACATCAGGTGTAATACCTCATAAAATCCCAATAGATGAAATGTAATAAAATGCCAGAGGGAAATAGAGCAATACAGATTATATACCAGTCAGACTATCAATACTTTCGGCTATGCATCATGATTAGAAAGCATTCCCATAGAACAAGGATTTTATCAGAAGAGCAATAGCCATAGGAATAATCCCCAGAACAATTAAACATATAAAATACCTTAGAAGAAGCTCCCGAAATTTGTCCAGCCGTAACTGTTACACTCAGATATCTTACCCTTCAAATACTATTCCGCATTATTCTTTTCATTGAAGAAAATAAGTTCAGAAGGAATTCCAATTACTAGATTCTCTCAACATCGTGTCTGAATAAGTCGATTTACCAAAATTAAGTTCTTCTATCATTGTGATGTTTCGTAAATCGAATAATCTTTAAATCAATCTGATACCTTTCTAGTTTTGTCTTTACTTATCAACTCATTTACAAATTCTATCCATATTTATAATCATTCTACAGTTGAACTCTTTGGTTTCACACTTGTGAGCTTATCCCACAAATCTCATAAAATCCTTTATAGACACCACTCTGGTAAAGGGTTGGGGTTGTAAAGTCCCTAACTCGTCTCTCATACGTATATGCATATAGCACTACGTCTTATTATAGCAATAGTTTCACAAACATAACATTCACTTCAGGCAAACTATTATTCACATTTGTATGACATGAGCTTCCCAATTATCTTATTTAAACAGTGCACTTATGCATGCATTCTATGGATTCTGAATAACGTTACTTATCCCATTCATTCAATAAAACAAGTCATGCACATAGCATCATATGAGCACCAAACAAGCATGGATAAGTATATCACAATAAAAACTTTCATCTCGCACTGTATCATATACGTGTCATTTCATTCATATGAACATTAAACAAGCATGGATACTCATTGCAACATGAAATTTTATTTGTACTTTTCTGAGTTTAGGAGCATCATAACTGTACTTTACTTGAATACCTTGGCATCACATTCAACATGGTCGGTGTAGCTTGGTTGGAAAGTACCTCTGTCCAAACAAGATGGTTCTCATTCGCGTCGGGAGACATCACACTATCACAGATTTGTGGCATGTATAGCTAGACTCTCATGCATGCTAGGTTAGTCTGAGAACTGACTAAACCTTAGCTTTGATACCACTAAATGTAACACCTCTTACCCGTATCCGATGCCAGGATAGGGTTCAAGGCATTACTGGATTTAAACATACACATACATGTAAAACCGAACCATAAAATTTCAACCAATCAAAAACATTCAAACACATGCATATCATCCCTTATACGGGCCTACGAGACCTAAAACATACATCGGGGGTGATTTGGGACTAACCGAGAGCTTCTAAAAATTTTATAACACTTAGAGAAATTTTCCATGTTTAGAGAGTCACACGCCCGTGTGGATTAGGCCGTGTGGTCACCCACGCCCATGTCCTCAGCCCGTGTAACTCTCTGTGTCATCAACAAATAAAGGTCACACGGCCAAGTCACATGCCTGTGTGCTAGGCCGTGTCCTCCACACGGCTGAGACATACGGTCGTGTCTCTGCCCGTGTGGCCAACACTTAGGCTATTTTCCAAGCCTGGGTCAACCATAATCCCTCACACACTTATACAACATCAATGACATATAACATGGCATCCATTCAATGATTAAACATCTTCAATTAAGTTACAAACATAATATTTGCATGTCATCATACTTTTTGTAACACCCCGAACCCGAAACCGTCATCGGGGTCGAACACGAGGTGTTGACTGGCTTTACCCTCTTACAAAATTTATTTTCCAGACACTGCCCAATCTGTGTACTAGTCGTTTTAAAATTCATATCTTGAGTTTCGTAACTCGAAAATCAGTTTCGTAATTTTTCCCAGAAACTAGACTCATGTGCCCATCTATGTATTTTTTTCTAGAATTTTTGGTTGGGCCAATTAGTACAGTTTATTAGTCAAAGTTCCCCAAGTTGCAGGGGTCGACTACACTGACCTTTGCCCATTACGACTGGGATATCTCCCTGCACGGGGCTTCAATACTGTTGCCGTTTGTTTCTATGGAAACTAGACTCAGAGAGGAATCTGCACATATATGGTACGACCCCTAATTATCTCTGGTTAATTTATAATGAATTTCCAAAGTTGGAGCAGGGAATCCAGAAACCGTTCTGGCCCTGTCCCACTAAAATCTGATTATCTCTTAATATACTGCCCATATGATCTTTTCGTTACTTCCTCATGAAAACAGACTCATCGAGCTTCGATTACATAATTTATTCATCAATTAATTCCACTCCTACTATTTTTAGTGATTTTTCAATCTCATGACACTGCTGCTGCCAGCATCTGTTACGAAAGTAACTAGGTCCATTTCATGCCTACCCTCGATCCAACTCAATCGAACATTCGTGCCATTTTCGCATGGCTTAAAGTTTACATGCCATAATTCAAACACAACGTACTAGCTTATACATGCCAAAATGATCTTCTAAGCACACTAAGAAGAAAGTACCAAAACTAGCTATCTGGTGTGATGACTTCGTTGACGGCCCGACCCCGCAAAGATTGATGAGTCCAAGCAACCTATAATGGGTGACAAGGAAACACCGGGTGAGTTTATAACTCAGTAAGTCATAAGCAATGCTCTACTATACATCAATAACATTATCACAAGAGGAATAAAATGGAATGAGACAATTTACTCCATCCATACCGAACCATACCATAGTTCCACCAACCTACCGATTCAATTTCATATCAATTCATGCCTTCACAATTCATATACTCATCAATAGGACATTGAAGCATTTTCATAAATCAATTTATTTTCGTTACAATCAAACCACAAAACGGCCTTTCACCCATCCTACGATAAATTTTTATGTACGTGACTTCAAGTATAGTTGTCACATAGGTTCAACTTACCGAGCTCAACACCAAGTATACGCATAGCACATATTAGCCATGTCCTCAAGACACTTACCCGATCCGCTGTCCGCGATCAGCTCAATAGTGTCGCACACATAGTGTCCATAATGATTCACGAATGTATATTGAGCCCGCACACTCAGTGCTATATAATCAACTCGCACATTTAGTGCCACGTAATCAAATCGCACACTTAGTGCTACATAGTCAAACCCGCACACTTAGTGCCGCATGGTCAATTCGCACACTTAGTGCATCATATTCATTTCGCACACTTAGTGCAACAAAGTAGAATCGCACACTTAGTGCTGTACAATTTAATCCCGCGCACTTAGCACCAATCTCATGGTCATAAATGGTTATCCCGCACATTTAGTGCCGAGATCAACAACTCATTACATCTCACCTCATTTATTTCATTCAACAATTTCATCATCACATACGTACATGCATATATATATGTACATTTATTCATTCCATTCAGCATCAATACACAACATTATGACCATTGAAATAATACCAACTACATGCTTAATGACTTACCTCGTGTTGGGTAAGACGGTTCCAACTCGGCTACTCGATAACCTTTTCTTTGCCTTTGCTCGATTCACCTCCTTTAGCTCCTTGAGCTATATCAATAATTTAACTAGTTTAACCACCTTGCTAAATATTTACAATCCAATCTCACATGTATATGTATGTTAGTATATTCGGCTAATAATCTCATGCAACTACCAAAGCCGAATCAACTAAATATACTTATGTATACACACATATATCATCATCGAAATCACCTAAGCTTAGACATCGATTTTTAATTTCAAGTAAGTTGCCGAATGCAACCTTACTAAATTCTCATGGATTCAATATACCATTACCATGAAATCAACAACCAAATTCATAGACAATTTAGGAAAATCACATTACAATTCTCATATTCAAGCAAAGACCATGGCCGAATGCACATATGACCTCATAACAAAAATATTGAACCTTTGGTTGCCCAATTAGCTTAACATCCATCAAATTTTTAAATCAAGAAGCTCACCTCATCTATAATCAACTCTCAATGCCCTAAGGCATCAAAAACAACATCAAAGAAATACAACCATCCATGGCCGAATGTCCTAGCCGAATTGTTTTAACCATGAGTAACATAACAAGCATAGATCGTGTTTATGGATATACCGTGGCCGATTCAAGCTAATCACCTTCAAAATCATCAACCATTTTCGTTGCATATAACATATATAAACATGAATAAGTTTCATATAATCCCTTAACACATTAATTTCTTTCATCAACAACCTTTTCCTTGAACACTTTCTCATGACCGATTGCTCATGTTATCAACAAGATTCAAAGTTTAAACATGGGCTATTTAAAACATGCATGCATCTCAAAGACAACATCAAACATACCTTAGTCTAACCACCACCATAGCCGATTTTTCTCAAGCCTTTTTCCCCTTCCTTTCTTTCCTCTATTCGGCCAAGGATGTTCAAGAATGAACTCTTTTTTTTTTTTTGTTTTCTTTCTTCAATTCACGGCAACAAGGGGGGGGTGAGACCATGTACTTTTTTTTTTTTTCTCCATCACCCTTCTTTCATTATTTAATCACCATGCTTATTATTTTATTATTCTTAACATGCATCACTAGCATAACATGTTGGAGACATGTTTCCACCTATAGCATGGCCGGCCACTACATATTAGGGAGGGGGAATTTGACATGCAAGTCCCCTTTTTCTTCCACATGCACTAATAGGTCCTCATGCATTGACCTATCACATTTTAAAATTTTCTCATATAAGTCCTATTGACTAAATTCACATGCAATCGACTAAATCGAAGCTTGAAATTTTTACACATTCATGATTACATATTCTAGACAATAAACATCACATTCAAACCTTTCGGTGACTCGGTTTAGCGGTCCCGAAACCACTTCCCGGCTAGGGTCAATTTTGGGCTGTCACAACTCTCCCTCACTTAAGAAATTTTCGTCCTCGAAAATCTTACCAGTAAATAGGTTTGGATATCGTTCCTTCATCGAGCTCTCGGGTTCCCAGGTTGCTTCCTCGATCCCGTGTTTGAGCCACAACACCTTAACCAACGGAACCCTTTTGTTTCGCAACTCTTTCACCTCACGAGCTAGGATACGTATCGGTTCTTCTTCATAACTCATATCGGCTTGAATTTCAACCTCTGATGGGCTAATTATATGCGACGGATCAGATCGATAGCGTCGAAGCATCGAAACATGAAAGACATCGTGAATCTTTTCAAGCTCAGGGGGCAAAATCAATCTATACGCAACTGGCCCCACTCGTTCGGAGATTTCGTACGGCCCAATGAATCTCGGGCTCAACTTGCCCTTACGGCCAAACCTAAGTACCTTTTTCCAAGGCGAAACTTTAAGGAACACTTTATCTCCCACCTGATATTCAATGTCCTTCCGTTTCAGATCCGCATACGATTTCTGACGATCTGTGGCTGCCTTCAAACTTTCACGGATTACTTTTACTTTCTGTTCAGCATCTTTAATCAAATCAACTCCGAAAATTTTACTTTCACCAAGCTCGGTCCAAAACAATGGTGTACGGCATTTACGACCGTACAAAGCCTCGTAAGGTGCCATCTTAATACTTGATTGAAAACTATTGTTGTAAGCGAATTCAATCAAAGGTACATACCGTTCCCATGAACCACTAAACTCAAGGATGCAGCATCTCAGCATATCCTCGAGTATCTGAATTATCCGCTCGGATTGACCATCGGTTTGGGGATGACAAGCGGTGCTAAAATGCAGCTGGGTACCCAAAGCTTCTTGCAATTTCTTCCAAAATCGCGAGGTGAATCTCGGATCTCTATCCGACACGATAGAAATAGGTACTCCATGTAATCTCACAATCTGAGAAACATACAACTCGGCTAGTTTATCCAATGAGAAATCCGTACGCACGGGGATAAAGTGAGCCGACTTAGTCAGCCTATCAACAACAACCCAAATCGCATCCTTCTTACTTGCGGACAATGGCAGTCCGGACACAAAGTCCATTGTGACTCGGTCCCATTTCCACTCGGGTATCATGATCGGCTGAAGTAACCCTGAAGGCACTTGATGTTCCGCTTTCACTTGCTGACATATTAAACATCTCGAAACAAAGTCGGAGATGTCTCGCTTCATACCATGCCACCAAAATCGACGTTTCAAGTCGTTGTACATTTTCGTGCTCCCCGGGTGAATTGACATTCGGCTACAATGGGCTTGTTCAGGATCATCGGAATGAGTTCCGAATTCCTTGGAACGCACAAACGACTTCTAAACCTCAAACAACCATCATCATCAATCTGAAACTCCGATTCCTTGTTTGGAACACACTCAGCTCGTTTTGCAACTAATTCATCATCGACTTTCTGAGCTTCATGAATTTGATGAGTCAATAATGGTTTGGCTTTTAATTCAGCTACTAACACATTGTCAGGTAGAACAGACAAGTGTACATTCATCGCTCGCAAAGCAAACAGTGATTTCCGGCTTAAGGCGTCCGCAACCACATTAGCCTTTCCCGGGTGGTAATCAATGACAAGCTCATAATCCTTCAACAATTCAAGCCAACGTCTTTGTCGCAGATTCAAGTCCCGTTGAGTCATCAAATATTTGAGACTTTTGTGATCCGAAAACACATGGCACTTCTCACCAAACAAATAATGTCGCCATATTTTCAATGCAAACACAATGGCGGCTAGTTCGAGATCATGGGTCGGATAATTTCTCTCGTGTGGCTTCAATTGTCTCGACGCATAGGCCACAACTCGACCTTCTTGCATCAATACACAACCCAACCCGAGTAGGGATGCGTCACTATAAACGACAAACTCTTTACCCGATTCGGGTTGCACCAAAATTGGAGCTTTAGTCAGATGAGTTTTCAGTTGATCGAAGCTTTTCTGACATTTCTCCGTCCATTCGAACTTAACATCCTTCTGAAGTAGCTTCGTCATTGGTGTGGCTATCATCGAGAAACCTTTGACAAATCGTCGGTAATAACCGGCGAGCCCTAGAAAGCTCCGGACTTCGGTAACGTTTCTCGGAGGCTTCCAGTTAAGTATGGCTGAAATTTTGCTCGGGTCAACCCGAATACCCGATGCGGATACCACATGACCCAAGAAGCTAACCTCTCTTAGCCAGAACTCACACTTACTGAACTTAGCATATAACTGCTTATCCCGCAAAATTTGCATCACTAGCCTCAGATGCTCAGCATGTTCGGCCTCATCTCTTGAATAGACCAAGATGTCATCAATAAACACAACTACGAACCGATCCAAGTACGGCCTAAAGATCCGATTCATCAAATCCATAAACACCGCAGGGGCATTAGTGAGCCCAAACGGCATCACTAAGAACTCATAGTGACCGTACCTCGTTCTGAAAGCAGTTTTGGGTACGTCCGAATCTCGAATCCGTAACTGATAATAACCCGATCTCAAATCTATCTTTGAAAACACCGATGCTCCCTTTAATTGATCGAACAGATCATCTATACGCGGTAACGGATACTTATTCTTTATCGTCACTTTATTCAGTTGACGATAGTCAATGCACAACCTCATGGTTCCGTCCTTCTTTTTCACGAACAATACTGGTGCACCCCAAGGCGAGAAACTCGGTCGAGCGAAACCTCTATCCGTCAATTCTTGCAACTGAGCTTTCAACTCTTTTAACTCAGTTAGTGCCATACGATACGGAGCGATCGAAATTGGCGTAGTTCCAGGTACAAGCTCAATTCCAAACTCTACTTCCCGAACAGGTGGCAAACCCGGTAACTCTTCAGGAAAAACATCCGGGTATTCACAAACCACCGGCACCGATTCGGGTTTCTTTTCTAACTCCTTGTCATCAAGTACATACGCGAGGTATGCTTCGCACCCTTTCCTTACATATTTCTGGGCCAACATTGCTGATATTACAGCTGGCAACCCCCTTAAGTCCGCAGACTCAACTCGGATTATTTCGTTATTTGCGCACCTCAAATCGATAGTCTTGCTTTTGCAATTCACAACCGCATCATGCGCGGTTAACCAATCCAAACCAAGAATAACATCAAACTCGTCGAACGGCAAAAGCATCAAATCAGCCGGAAAACAGGATTCTCGGATTAATAGAGGGCATCTCTTACACACTTTATCAACAAGTACGCATTGACCCAAAGGGTTTGATACTCGAATTACGAGCTCAGTAGACTCAACAGGTAGAGTCTTACTGGTTGCTAAGGTTTCGCATACATATGAATGAGTAGAACCAGGGTCAATCAATGCAATCACATTAGTATCAAAGAGAGTGAAGGTACCAGTGATGACGTCGGGGGAGGATGCCTCCTCTCGTGCGCGAATGGCATATGCTCTAGCAGGAGCACGGTTCTCGGCGCGATCGGCCGTATCAGAAGCCCCCCTCTGACTACCACCCCTGCCTCCAAAAATTCTCGGTGGTCTACCTCTAGATGTCACTCCACTAGGTCTTGCACCTTGAATCTTATTCTTCTCATCCAGCTCCGTGCAATCTCTAATGAAGTGGTCCTTCGAACCGCATCCGTAACAGGCCCTGTTAGTAGACTTGCCCCAACATTCACCTAGGTGTCGTCTTCCACATTGGGGACATTCAGGTTTCTCGTGCCGATTATTGCCCACACTAGCTACCGAAGTAGCTCGGGAGCCCATCGATGGTCTTGCCCTGGTGGAAATTCCCGTAGTCGCCCTCGACTTACTAATGTCCTCCCTGAACTTCTTCACAGCTGAGAACGGAGCTTTACCCGTCGATCTTTTACGATAATCTCTAGCTTCAAATTCAGCCTTCCTCTTCTCCTTTCCAAGTTCCTCCGCCTTGCAGGCTCGTTCGACTAGTGTTACGAATTCCTTTATTTCCAGAATACCCATTAGTAGCTTTAAATTTTCGTTCAATCCTTCCTCAAATCTTTTGCACATGGCAACCTCATCAGCTACGCACTCCCGGGCATACCTACTAAGTCTTACGAATTCATGTTCGTATTCAGATACAGTCATACGGCCTTGCTTGAGTTCCAAGAACTCCTTACGCTTCTGGTCAATGAACCGTTGGCTAATAAATTTCTTCCGAAATTCCGTTTGAAAGAAGTCCCAAGTTACTCGCTCGTTCGGGACTATGGAAATCAATATCCTCCACCAATAGTAGGCTGAGTCTCGCAACAAAGATACAGCACATTTTAGACATTCATCGGGTGTGCATGACAATTCATCGAACACCCGAATGGTGTTATCAAGCCAGAACTCGGCCCTTTCGGCATCATCAGTTACTATGGCCTTGAACTCCTCGGCCCCACGCTTCCTAATCAAGTCTACAGGTAGCTTACTCAGCCTCACAGGATCAGCGACTGACGGCCTTACAGGCTCTTGGGGTGGGTTATTCAAATTTGGGAATTGTTGGACAGCCGGGTTGGCTCGGGCATATTGCGCGACCCACTCATTCATCATGGTAAAGAAGGCTTGTTTAGCCCCCTCACCTTGATTATTCGCAGATGACTGGGGTTCAACAGGCGGCGTCCCTTGTGCAGGAGCAGCCGCTACGCTCTCAACGTCATCCGCTAGGGTTCTTTCTTCACCGGGATCCATTTACTAATCAAGACAAAAACATTTCAACCGTCAGAAGTCATCACCCTTTTAAACATTAACATTATGGCATGTATAGCTAGACTCATACGTGCTATGGAAGTCCTAGAACCGACTAAACCATAGCTCTGATACCAATAAAATGTAACACCCCGAACCCGAAACCGTCATCGGGGTCGAACACGAGGTGTTGACTGGCTTTACCCTCTTACAAAATTTATTTTCCAGACACTGCCCAATCTGTGTACTAGTCGTTTTAAAATTCATATCTTGAGTTTCGTAACTCAAAATCAGTTTCGTAATTTTTCCCAGAAACTAGACTCATGTGCCCATCTATGTATTTTTTTCTAGAATTTTTGGTTGGGCCAATTAGTACAGTTTATTAGTCAAAGTTCCCCAAGTTGCAGGGGTCGACTACACTGACCTTTGCCCATTACGACTGGGATATCTCCCTGCACGGGGCTTCAATACTGTTGCCGTTTGTTTCTATGGAAACTAGACTCAGAGAGGAATCTGCACATATATGGTACGACCCCTAATTATCTCTGGTTAATTTATAATGAATTTCCAAAGTTGGAGCAGGGAATCCAGAAACCGTTCTGGCCCTGTCCCACTAAAATCTGATTATCTCTTAATATACTGCCCATATGATCTTTTCGTTACTTCCTCATGAAAACAGACTCATCGAGCTTCGATTACATAATTTATTCATCAATTAATTCCACTCCTACTATTTTTAGTGATTTTTCAATCTCATGACACTGCTGCTGCCAGCATCTGTTACGAAAGTAACTAGGTCCATTTCATGCCTACCCTCGATCCAACTCAATCGAACATTCGTGCCATTTTCGCATGGCTTAAAGTTTACATGCCATAATTCAAACACAACGTACTAGCTTATACATGCCAAAATGATCTTCTAAGCACACTAAGAAGAAAGTACCAAAACTAGCTATCTGGTGTGATGACTTCGTTGACGGCCCGACCCCGCAAAGATTGATGAGTCCAAGCAACCTATAATGGGTGACAAGGAAACACCGGGTGAGTTTATAACTCAGTAAGTCATAAGCAATGCTCTACTATACATCAATAACATTATCACAAGAGGAATAAAATGGAATGAGACAATTTACTCCATCCATACCGAACCATACCATAGTTCCACCAACCTACCGATTCAATTTCATATCAATTCATGCCTTCACAATTCATATACTCATCAATAGGACATTGAAGCATTTTCATAAATCAATTTATTTTCGTTACAATCAAACCACAAAACGGCCTTTCACCCATCCTACGATAAATTTTTATGTACGTGACTTCAAGTATAGTTGTCACATAGGTTCAACTTACCGAGCTCAACACCAAGTATACGCATAGCACATATTAGCCATGTCCTCAAGACACTTACCCGATCCGCTGTCCGCGATCAGCTCAATAGTGTCGCACACATAGTGTCCATAATGATTCACGAATGTATATTGAGCCCGCACACTCAGTGCTATATAATCAACTCGCACATTTAGTGCCACGTAATCAAATCGCACACTTAGTGCTACATAGTCAAACCCGCACACTTAGTGCCGCATGGTCAATTCGCACACTTAGTGCATCATATTCATTTCGCACACTTAGTGCAACAAAGTAGAATCGCACACTTAGTGCTGTACAATTTAATCCCGCGCACTTAGCACCAATCTCATGGTCATAAATGGTTATCCCGCACATTTAGTGCCGAGATCAACAACTCATTACATCTCACCTCATTTATTTCATTCAACAATTTCATCATCACATACGTACATGCATATATATATGTACATTTATTCATTCCATTCAGCATCAATACACAACATTATGACCATTGAAATAATACCAACTACATGCTTAATGACTTACCTCGTGTTGGGTAAGACGGTTCCAACTCGGCTACTCGATAACCTTTTCTTTGCCTTTGCTCGATTCACCTCCTTTAGCTCCTTGAGCTATATCAATAATTTAACTAGTTTAACCACCTTGCTAAATATTTACAATCCAATCTCACATGTATATGTATGTTAGTATATTCGGCTAATAATCTCATGCAACTACCAAAGCCGAATCAACTAAATATACTTATGTATACACACATATATCATCATCGAAATCACCTAAGCTTAGACATCGATTTTTAATTTCAAGTAAGTTGCCGAATGCAACCTTACTAAATTCTCATGGATTCAATATACCATTACCATGAAATCAACAACCAAATTCATAGACAATTTAGGAAAATCACATTACAATTCTCATATTCAAGCAAAGACCATGGCCGAATGCACATATGACCTCATAACAAAAATATTGAACCTTTGGTTGCCCAATTAGCTTAACATCCATCAAATTTTTAAATCAAGAAGCTCACCTCATCTATAATCAACTCTCAATGCCCTAAGGCATCAAAAACAACATCAAAGAAATACAACCATCCATGGCCGAATGTCCTAGCCGAATTGTTTTAACCATGAGTAACATAACAAGCATAGATCGTGTTTATGGATATACCGTGGCCGATTCAAGCTAATCACCTCCAAAATCATCAACCATTTTCGTTGCATATAACATATATAAACATGAATAAGTTTCATATAATCCCTTAACACATTAATTTCTTTCATCAACAACCTTTTCCTTGAACACTTTCTCATGACCGATTGCTCATGTTATCAACAAGATTCAAAGTTTAAACATGGGCTATTTAAAACATGCATGCATCTCAAAGACAACATCAAACATACCTTAGTCTAACCACCACCATAGCCGATTTTTCTCAAGCCTTTTTCCCCTTCCTTTCTTTCCTCTATTCGGCCAAGGATGTTCAAGAATGAACTCTTTTTTTTTTTGTTTTCTTTCTTCAATTCACGGCAACAAGGGGGGGGGTGAGACCATGTACTTTTTTTTTTTTCTCCATCACCCTTCTTTCATTATTTAATCACCATGCTTATTATTTTATTATTCTTAACATGCATCACTAGCATAACATGTTGGAGACATGTTTCCACCTATAGCATGGCCGGCCACTACATATTAGGGAGGGGGAATTTGACATGCAAGTCCCCTTTTTCTTCCACATGCACTAATAGGTCCTCATGCATTGACCTATCACATTTTAAAATTTTCTCATATAAGTCCTATTGACTAAATTCACATGCAATCGACTAAATCGAAGCTTGAAATTTTTACACATTCATGATTACATATTCTAGACAATAAACATCACATTCAAACCTTTCGGTGACTCGGTTTAGCGGTCCCGAAACCACTTCCCGGCTAGGGTCAATTTTGGGCTGTCACACTTTTGTTTCTCATACTCATTCTATATCAAGTCTAGACATACAAAACCATTTTCATTTGGCGTTGTTATCTTCATTTACATCATTAACTTACTCTAAATTTACACTTTTATACTAAGAATATGGTTACATCTATTGATCAAAGTTCATCCATTGAATATACATAACATATCATACATCCATCGATATCAAGCCATCACAACATGCACATCATCGAGACATTAGAACAGTCAAGCAAAATCAATTAGGTTTACAACCCAATGATCAAATATAAGTCATATCTCATAGCTCTATACAAATGAATCATTATAAGCCAACTCAATTGGCCAAATCATGAAACACAAATCATAAAGTACTAAGTCTTTATACATTCCACTCACTTGAAAACACTTAAGATTTATTAATACCCCTGCTTGATAATTTGATAGTGTGATGTTGCCTCCGACGATCTCCAACCTCGAGCAAACCTGGCAACACTAAAAGAAATGGAAAAGAGAGGAGTAAGCTTTATAGCTTAGTAAGCCCGTAGGAAAATAATAATAAGCAATTTATTAATGTGCTTTTGCCAAATTCTTACAACATGTTCTCATGGCAACACAATCGAAATTTTACATAATTCCACTATTTGCTCATATTCCAGTCAAGCTGTCTTCTTAAGTCATAGTTAATAAATTATATATATATGGAGCTACAGAACTCTAAATTAAGATCTGCTAATTTTCCCTGAACTAGACTTACATATCTTCTTACCATAAAATTTTTAGAATTTATAGATTAGCCAATAAGTATAGTTTATTCTTCAAAGTTACCCCTGTTCTGTTGTTTGACAGCTTTGACCTTTCTTTACTAAAAATTAATTATCTTATAGTAGGAATTCAGATAATGTTCTCGTCTATTTCTCTTGAAAATAGACTTATTAAGGATTTAGTCATATAAATTCTAACACATAATTACTCTTGTACAATTTTTTGTGATTTTCCAAAGTTAAGATAAGGGAGTCCAAAATTACTCGGACTGTGCCTCACAAAAATTCAAATATCTCATAATACGAAATTCGTTTGCTTACACCGTTTCCTCTAATTCAATTTCCACAATTTCTGGTGGATTTTCAAAGTCAGACTATTGCTGTCCAAAATTGTTTTAGTGCAATATAATGATAACTATAATAAGTTCATTTTCAACTAATCATGAACTCACCATTTCATGGATTCCATTTTCAATTACACAATGACATAATAACATAACCATAAAGATTATTCATCATTCAGGCCTTTTTGTATACTTATCATATGTTCATATATATACATATGCATAAACTTTCTCACCATAAGTCATTATTCATCAAGGCATTACTCATGAGTTTAGCGTACATACCTGTACTCCCTCGTAGTATATCATGTGACAGCCCAAAATTGACCCTAGTCGGGAAGTGGTTTCGGGACCGCTAAACCGAGTCACCAAAAGGTTTGAATGTGATGTTTATTGTCTAGAATATGTAATCATGAATGTGTGAAAATTTCAAGCTTCGATTTAGTCGATTGCATGTGAATTTAGTCAATAGGACTTATATGAGAAAATTTTAAAATGTGATAGGTCAATGCATGAGGACCTATTAGTGCATGTGGAAGAAAAAGGGGACTTGCATGTCAAATTCCCCCTCCCTAATATGTAGTGGCCGGCCATGCTATGGGTGGAAACATGTCACCAACATGTTGTGTTAGTGATGTATGGTAAGGAAAATAAAATAATAAGCATGATAATTAAATAATGAAAGGAAGGGTGATGAAAAAAAAAATAATAATAATGGTCTCATGCATACACCCCATTGCCGTGAGCTAAAGGAAGGAAAAGAAAGGTTTTGTTCATCCTTTTTCAACCTCTTTTGACCGAAAATCCTAAGGAAGAGGATTAGGAGGAAGTTTGGCCATGCATGTAACTAGATTGAGGTATGTTTAATGTTATTCTTTGAGATTCATGTATATTTTAAGTTGTAAGTTCAAAATCTACCTAGCCATGGTTCAAACTTTGTTAAATGATGGAGATGACATTCGGCCATGAATGTTACGTTCTTGGTTGGTATTTTGATGTCTTTGGTGATGAGGTAAGGAGATGGTTGACTTTGGGTGTTTAATAAAAGGGTTTGGATGTGAGAGTGTGTGAGAAGTAGAAATGAGGAGTCTTAGCAACTCCATGAAGGTTCGGCCATGGTAGTTTGAGGATTAGAGATTTTATTTCTTGTTAAAAATTTGATGAATCCTAGTGTGTGAAGTGTTTGAACCAACTAAGGATTAATAGATGCATGGGTACAAAGTAGGAAGAATCGGCTACTATGGTTGACACCAATGCCGAATGTAAAGATGTTATAGTAAATAATGTATGTGATTTGAGTTGATAATGTGAAAAAGGATAATTAGATGTATTATAAATGATATAAAGATTTTAGAAATTATTTTGGTTAGGTGTGTGTATGATTAAGTATATTCGGCAATATACTTAAAGTGAGTACTTGATATTATATGGGAGTATGTATATTCGGCCACATGAGTAAATATATATATGATGTTAAATTTGATTATGTATAATGGGCATTAAGATGTGGAACTTAAGAAATGTAGTCATATGTGGAATTACATGATGTTATAGTTGACATTGTACACACATACATCCATTCGGCCATCAACATGAGTAATTAGTGAGGATGGTTGCCGAATATACAAACATACATAAGCATGTGTAATTGAATTATGAATGTTTAACAAGATGGTTAAACTAGTGAATTATTGATTAAGCTCAAGGAGCTAAAGGAGGAGAATCAAGCAAAGGCAAAGAAAAGATCACTGAGTAGCCGAGTTGGAACCGTCTTACCCAACACAAGGTAAGTCATTAAGCATGTAGTTGGTATTATTTCAAATGGTCATAATGTTTATGTATTGATGCTGAATGGAATGAATAAATATACATATATATATATGCATGTACGTATGTGATGATGAAATTGTTGAATGAAAAGAGGTAAGATGTACTGAGTTGTTGATCTCGGCACTAAACGTGCGGGTATAACCATTTATGACCATGAGATTGGCGCTAAGTGCGCGGGATTAAATTGTACAGCACTAAGTGTGCGATTTGACTATGTTGCACTAAGTGTGCAAAATGAATATGATGCACTAAGTGTGCGAATTGACCATGCGGCACTAAGTGTGCGAGTTTGACTATGTAGCACTAAGTGTGCGATTTGATTACGTAGCACTAAGTGTGCGAGTTGATTATATAGCACTGAGTGTGCGGACTCAATATACATTCGTGAATCATTATGGACACTATGTGTGCGGCACTATTGAGTCGATCGCGGACAGCGGATCGGGTAAGTGTCTTGAGTACATGGCTAATAGGTGCTATGCTTATACTTGGTGTTGAGCTCGGTAAGTTTGAACCTATGTGACAAATATACTTGAAGTCATGTACATAAAATTTATCGTAGGATGGGTGAAAGGCCGTTTAGTCATTTGATTGTAACGAAAATAAATTGATTTATGAAAATGCTTCAATGTCCTATTGATGAGTATATGGAATGCGAATGCATGAATTGATATGAAACTGAATCGATAGGTTGGAGGAACTATGGTATGGTTCGGTATGGATGGAGTAAATTGTCTCGTTCTATTTGGTTTCCTCTCGTGATAATGTTATTGATGGATGGTAGTGCATTGCTTATGACTTACTGAGTTATAAACTCACTCGGTGCTTCCTTGTCACCCATTATAGGTTGCTTGGACTCATCTATTTTTGCGGGGTCAGGCCGTCATCGAAGTCATCACACCGGATAGCAAGTTTTGGTACTTTCTTCTTAGTTGGCTTAGAAGAACATTTTGGCATGTATAAGCTATTACGTTGTGTTTGAACTTTGGCATGTAAACTTTAAGCCATGCGAAAATGGCACGAATGTTCAATTGAGTTGGATCAAGGGTAGGCATGAAATGGACCTAGTTACTTTCGTAACAGATGCTGGCAGCAGCAGTGTCATGAGATTGAAAAACCACTAAAAATAGTAGGAGTGGAATTAATTGATGAATAAATTATGTAATCGAAGCTCGATGAGTCTGTTTTCATGAGGAAGTAACAAAAAGATCATATGGGCAGTATATTAAGAAATAATCAGATTTTTGTTGGACAGGGCCAGAACGGTTTCTGGATTCCCTGCTCCGACTTTGGAAATTCATTATAAATTAACCAGAGATAATTAGGGGTCGTACCATATATGTACAGATTCCTCTCTGAGTTTAGTTTTCATAGAAACAAACGGCATCAGTATTGAAGACCCGTTCAGGGAGATATCCAAGTCGTAATGGGAAAAGGTCAGTGTAGTCGACCCCTGCAACATGGGAGACTTTGACTAATAAACTGTACTAATTGGCCTGACCAAAAATTCTAGAAAAAAATACATAGATGAGCACATGAGTCTAGTTTCTGGGAAAAATTACGAAACTGATTTTCGAGTTACGAAACTCAAGATATGATTTTTAAAACGACTAGTACACAGATTGGGCAGTGTCTGGAAAATAAATTTTTTAGGGGTTAAAGTCCGTTAACACCTCGTGTTCGACTCCGGTGTCGGTTTTGGGTTCGGGGTGTTACATTTGATTGGTATCAGAGCTATGGTTTAGTCGGTTCTAGGACTACCATAGCGCGTATGAGTCTAGCTATACATGCCGAATGCTAATGTTTAAATGTGTGATGACTTCTGACGGTTGAAATGTTTTTGTTTTGATTAGTAAATGGACCCCGGTGAAGAAAGAACCCTAGCGGATGACGTTGAGAGCGTAGCGGCTGCTCCTGCACAAGGGACGCCGCCTGTTGAACCTCAGTCATCTGCGAATAATCAAGGTGAGGGGGCTAAACAAGCCTTCTTTACCATGATGAATGAGTGGGTCGCGCAATATGCCCGAACCAACCCGGCTGTCCAACAATTTCCAAATTTAAATAATCCACCCCAAGAGCCTGTAATGCCATCAGTCGCTGATCCTGTGAGGCTGAGTAAGCCACCTGTAGACTTGATTAGGAAGCGTGGGGCCGAGGAGTTCAAGGCCATAGTAACTGATGATGCCGAAAGGGCCGAGTTCTGGCTTGATAACACCATTCGGGTGTTCGATGAATTGTCATGCACACCCGACGAATGTCTAAAATGTGCTGTATCTTTGTTGCGAGACTCAGCCTACTATTGGTGGAGGACCTTGATTTCCATAGTCCCGAACGAGCGAGTAACTTGGGACTTCTTTCAAACGGAATTCCGAAAGAAATTTATTAGCCAACGGTTCATTGATCAGAAGCGTAAGGAGTTCTTGGAACTCAAGCAAGGCCGTATGACTGTATCTGAATACGAACATAAATTCGTAAGACTTAGTACGTATGCCCGGGAGTGTGTAGCTGATGAGGTTGCTATGTGCAAAAGATTCGAGGAAGGATTGAATGAAGATTTAAAGCTACTAATGGGTATTTTGGAAATAAAAGAATTCGTAACACTAGTCGAACGAGCCTGCAAGGCGGAAGAACTTGGAAAGGAGAAGAGGAAGGCTGAATTTGAAGCTAGAGATTATCGTAAAAGATCGACGGGTAAAGCTCCGTTCTCAGCTGTAAAGAAGTTCAGGGAGGACATTAATAAGTCGAGGGCGACTGCGGGAATTTCCATCAGGGCAAGACCATCGATGGGCTCCCGAGCTACTTCGGTAGCTAGTGTGGGCAATAATCGTCACGAGAAACCTGAATGTCCCCAATGTGGAAGACGACACCTAGGTGAATGTTGGGGCAAGTCTACTAGCAGGGCCTGTTACGGATGCGGTTCGAAGGACCACTTTATTAGAGATTGCACGGAGCTGGATGAGAAGAATAAGATTCAAGGTGCAAGACCTAGTGGAGTGACATCTAGAGGTAGACCACCGAGAATTTTAGGAGGCAGGGGTGGTAGTCAGAGGGGGGCCTTTGATACGGCCGATCGAGCCGAGAACCGTACTCCTGCTAGAGCATATGCCATTCGCGCACGAGAGGAGGCATCCTCCCCCGACGTCATCACTGGTACCTTCACTCTCTTTGATACTAATGTGATTGCATTGATTGACCCTGGTTCTACTCATTCATATGTATGCGAAACCTTAGCAACCAGTAAGACTCTACCTGTTGAGTCTACTGAGCTCGTAATTCGAGTATCAAACCCTTTGGGTCAATGCGTACTTGTTGATAAAGTGTGTAAGAGATGCCCTCTAATAATCCGAGAATCCTATTTTCCGGCCGATTTGATGCTTTTGCCGTTCGACGAGTTTGATGTTATTCTTGGTTTGGATTGGTTAACCGCGCATGATGCGGTTGTGAATTACAAAAGCAAGACTATCGATTTGAGGTGCGCAAATAACGAAATAATCCGAGTTGAGTCTGCGGACTTAAGGGGGTTGCCAGCTGTAATATCAGCAATGTTGGCCCAGAAATATGTAAGGAAAGGGTGCGAAGCATACCTCGCGTATGTACTTGATGACAAGGAGTTAGAAAAGAAACCCGAATCGGTGTCGGTGGTTTGTGAATACCCGGATGTCTTTCCTGAAGAGTTACCGGGTTTGCCACCTGTTCGGGAGGTAGAGTTTGGTATTGAGCTTGTACCTGGAACTACACCAATTTTGATCGCTCCGTATCGTATGGCACTAACCGAGTTAAAAGAGTTGAAAGCTCAGTTGCAAGAATTGACGGATAGAGGTTTCGCTCGACCGAGTTTCTCACCTTGGGGTGCACCAGTATTGTTCGTGAAAAAGAAGGACAGAACCATGAGGTTGTGCATTGACTATCGTCAACTGAATAAAGTGACGATAAAGAATAAGTATCCGTTACCGCGTATTGATGATCTGTTCGATCAATTAAAGGGAGCATCGGTGTTTTCAAAGATAGATTTGAGATCGGGTTATTATCAGTTGCGGATTCGAGATTCGGACGTACCCAAAACTGCTTTCAGAACGAGGTACGGTCACTACGAGTTCTTAGTGATGCCGTTTGGGCTCACTAATGCCCCTGCGGTGTTTATGGATTTGATGAATCGGATCTTCAGGCCGTATTTGGATCGGTTCGTAGTTGTGTTTATTGATGACATCTTGGTCTATTCAAGAGATGAGACCGAACATGCTGAGCATCTGAGGCTAGTGTTGCAAATTTTGCGGGATAAGCAGTTATATGCTAAGTTCAGTAAGTGTGAGTTCTGGTTAAGAGAGGTTAGCTTCTTGGGTCATGTGGTATCCGCATCGGGTATTCGAGTTGACCCGAGCAAAATTTCAGCCATACTTAACTGGAAGCCTCCGAGAAATGTTACCGAAGTCCGGAGCTTTCTAGGGCTCGCCGGTTATTACCGACGATTTGTCAAAGGTTTCTCGATGATAGCCACACCAATGACGAAGCTACTTCAAAAGGATGTTAAGTTCGAATGGACGGAGAAATGTCAGAAAAGCTTCGATCAACTGAAAACTCATTTGACTGAAGCTCTAATTTTGGTGCAACCCGAATCGGGTAAAGAGTTTGTCATTTATAGTGACGCATCCCTACTTGGGTTGGGTTGCGTATTGATGCAAGAAGGTCGAGTTGTGGCCTATGCGTCGAGACAATTGAAGCCACACGAGAGAAATTATCCGACCCATGATCTCGAACTAGCCGCCATTGTGTTTGCATTGAAAATATGGCTACATTATTTGTTTGGTGAGAAGTGCCATGTGTTTTCGGATCACAAAAGTCTCAAATATTTGATGACTCAATGGGACTTGAATCTGCGACAAAGACGTGGCTTGAGTTGTTGAAAGATTACGAGCTTGTCATTGATTACCACCCGGGAAAGGCTAATGTGGTTGCGGACGCCTTAAGCCGGAAATCACTGTTTGCTTTGCGAGCGATGAATGTACACTTGTCTGTTCTACCTGACAATGTGTTAGTAGCTGAATTAAAAGCCAAACCATTATTGACTCATCAAATTCGTGAAGCTCAGAAAGTCGATGATGAATTGGTTGCAAAACGAGCTGAGTGTGTTCCGAACAAGTAATCGGAGTTTCAGATTGATGATGATGGTTGTTTGAGGTTTAGAAGTCGTTTGTGTGTTCCAAGGAATTCGGAACTCATTCCGATGATTCTGAACGAAGCCCATTGTAGCCGAATGTCAATTCACCCGGGGAGCACGAAAATGTACAACGAACGTCGGTTTTGGTGGCATGCTATGAAACGAGACGTCTCCGACTTTGTTTCGAGATGTTTAATATGTCAACAAGTGAAAGCGGAACATCAAGTGCCTTCAGGGTTACTTCAGCCGATCATGATACCCGAGTGGAAATGGGACCGAGTCACAATAGACTTTATGTCCGGACTGCCATTGTCCGCAAGTAAGAAGGATGCGATTTGGGTTGTTGTTGATAGGCTGACTAAGTCGGCTCACTTTATCCCCGTGCGTACGGATCTTTCATTGGATAAACTAGCCGAATTGTATGTCTCTCAGATTGTGAGATTACATGGAGTACCTATTTCTATCGTGTCGGATAGAGATCCGAGATTCACCTCACGATTTTGGAAGAAATTGCAAGAAGCTTTGGGTACCAAGCTGCATTTTAGCACCGCTTTTCACCCCCAAACCGATGGTCAATCCGAGCGGATAATTCAAATACTTGAGGATATGTTGAGATGTTGCATCCTCGAGTTCAGTAGTTCATGGGAACGGTATTTACCTTTGATTGAATTCGCTTACAACAATAGTTTTCAATCAAGTATTAAGATGGCACCTTATGAGGCTTTGTACGGTCGTAAATGCCGTACGCCATTGTTTTGGACCGAGCTTGGTGAAAGTAAAATTTTCGGAGTTGATTTGATTAAAGATGCCGAACAAAAAGTAAAGGTAATCCGCGAAAGTCTGAAGGTAGCCACAGATCGTCAAAAATCGTATGCGGATTTAAAACGAAAGGACATTGAATATCTGGTGGGAGATAAAGTGTTTCTTAAAGTGTCACCTTGGAAGAAGGTACTCAGATTTGGCCGTAAAGGCAAGTTGAGCCCGAGATTCATTGGGCCGTACGAAATTTCCGAACGAGTGGAGCCGATTGCATATAGATTGATTTTGCCCCCTGAACTTGAAAGGATGCACGATGTCTTCCATGTTTCAATGCTTCGACGTTATAGATCCGATCCGTCACATGTGCTTAATCCCTCAGAAGTTGAAATTCAATCTGACTTGAGCTATGAAGAAGAACCGATTCATATCCTAGCTCGTGAAGTGAAAGAGTTGCGAAATAAAAGGGTTCCGTTGGTTAAGGTGTTGTGGCTCAAACACGGGATCGAGGAAGCAACCTGGGAACCCGAGAGCTCGATGAAAGAACGATATCCAAACCTATTTACCGGTAAGATTTTCGAGGACAAAAATTTCTTAAGTGAGGGAGAGTTGTGACAGCCCAAAATTGACCCTAGTCGGGAAGTGGTTTCGGGACCGCTAAACCGAGTCACCGAAAGGTTTGAATGTGATGTTTATTGTCTAGAATATGTAATCATGAATGTGTGAAAATTTCAAGCTTCGATTTAGTCGATTGCATGTGAATTTAGTCAATAGGACTTATATGAGAAAATTTTAAAATGTGATAGGTCAATGCATGAGGACCTATTAGTGCATGTGGAAGAAAAAGGGGACTTGCATGTCAAATTCCCCCTCCCTAATATGTAGTGGCCGGCCATGCTATGGGTGGAAACATGTCACCAACATGTTGTGTTAGTGATGTATGGTAAGGAAAATAAAATAATAAGCATGATAATTAAATAATGAAAGGAAGGGTGATGAAAATAATAATAATAATAATAATAATAATGGTCTCATGCATACACCCCATTGCCGTGAGCTAAAGGAAGGAAAAGAAAGGTTTTGTTCATCCTTTTTCAACCTCTTTTGACCGAAAATCCTAAGGAAGAGGATTAGGAGGAAGTTTGGCCATGCATGTAACTAGATTGAGGTATGTTTAATGTTATTCTTTGAGATTCATGTATATTTTAAGTTGTAAGTTCAAAATCTACCTAGCCATGGTTCAAACTTTGTTAAATGATGGAGATGACATTCGGCCATGAATGTTACGTTCATGGTTGGTATTTTGATGTCTTTGGTGATGAGGTAAGGAGATGGTTGACTTTGGGTGTTTAATAAAAGGGTTTGGATGTGAGAGTGTGTGAGAAGTAGAAATGAGGAGTCTTAGCAACTCCATGAAGGTTCGGCCATGGTAGTTTGAGGATTAGAGATTTTATTTCTTGTTAAAAATTTGATGAATCCTAGTGTGTGAAGTGTTTGAACCAACTAAGGATTAATAGATGCATGGGTACAAAGTAGGAAGAATCGGCTACTATGGTTGACACCAATGCCGAATGTAAAGATGTTATAGTAAATAATGTATGTGATTTGAGTTGATAATGTGAAAAAGGATAATTAGATGTATTATAAATGATATAAAGATTTTAGAAATTATTTTGGTTAGGTGTGTGTATGATTAAGTATATTCGGCAATATACTTAAAGTGAGTACTTGATATTATATGGGAGTATGTATATTCGGCCACATGAGTAAATATATATATGATGTTAAATTTGATTATGTATAATGGGCATTAAGATGTGGAACTTAAGAAATGTAGTCATATGTGGAATTACATGATGTTATAGTTGACATTGTACACACATACATCCATTCGGCCATCAACATGAGTAATTAGTGAGGATGGTTGCTGAATATACAAACATACATAAGCATGTGTAATTGAATTATGAATGTTTAACAAGATGGTTAAACTAGTGAATTATTGATTAAGCTCAAGGAGCTAAAGGAGGAGAATCAAGCAAAGGCAAAGAAAAGATCACTGAGTAGCCGAGTTGGAACCGTCTTACCCAACACAAGGTAAGTCATTAAGCATGTAGTTGGTATTATTTCAAATGGTCATAATGTTTATGTATTGATGCTGAATGGAATGAATAAATATACATATATATATGCATGTACGTATGTGATGATGAAATTGTTGAATGAAAAGAGGTAAGATGTACTGAGTTGTTGATCTCGGCACTAAACGTGCGGGTATAACCATTTATGACCATGAGATTGGCGCTAAGTGCGCGGGATTAAATTGTACAGCACTAAGTGTGCGATTTGACTATGTTGCACTAAGTGTGCGAAATGAATATGATGCACTAAGTGTGCGAATTGACCATGCGGCACTAAGTGTGCGAGTTTGACTATGTAGCACTAAGTGTGCGATTTGATTACGTAGCACTAAGTGTGCGAGTTGATTATATAGCACTGAGTGTGCGGACTCAATATACATTCGTGAATCATTATGGACACTATGTGTGCGACACTATTGAGTCGATCGCGGACAGCGGATCGGGTAAGTGTCTTGAGTACATGGCTAATAGGTGCTATGCTTATACTTGGTGTTGAGCTCGGTAAGTTTGAACCTATGTGACAAATATACTTGAAGTCACGTACATAAAATTTATCGTAGGATGGGTGAAAGGCCGTTTAGTCGTTTGATTGTAACGAAAATAAATTGATTTATGAAAATGCTTCAATGTCCTATTGATGAGTATATGGAATGTGAATGCATGAATTGATATGAAACTGAATCGATAGGTTGGAGGAACTATGGTATGGTTCGGTATGGATGGAGTAAATTGTCTCGTTCTATTTGGTTTCCTCTTGTGATAATGTTATTGATGGATGGTAGTGCATTGCTTATGACTTACTGAGTTATAAACTCACTCGGTGCTTCCTTGTCACCCATTATAGGTTGCTTGGACTCATCTATTTTTGCAGGGTCAGGCCGTCATCGAAGTCATCACACCGGATAGCAAGTTTTGGTACTTTCTTCTTAGTTGGCTTAGAAGAACATTTTGGCATGTATAAGCTATTACGTTGTGTTTGAACTTTGGCATGTAAACTTTAAGCCATGCGAAAATGGCACGAATGTTCAATTGAGTTGGATCAAGGGTAGGCATGAAATGGACCTAGTTACTTTCGTAACAGATGCTGGCAGCAGCAGTGTCATGAGATTGAAAAATCACTAAAAATAGTAGGAGTGGAATTAATTGATGAATAAATTATGTAATCGAAGCTCGATGAGTCTGTTTTCATGAAGAAGTAACGAAAAGATCATATGGGCAGTATATTAAGAGATAATCAGATTTTTGTGGGACAGGGCCAGAACGGTTTCTGGATTCCCTGCTCCGACTTTGGAAATTCATTATAAATTAACCAGAGATAATTATGGGTCGTACCATATATGTACAGATTCCTCTCTGAGTCTAGTTTTCATAGAAACAAACGGCATCAGTATTGAAGCCCCGTGCAGGGAGATATCCAAGTCGTAATGGGCAGAGGTCAGTGTAGTCGACCCCTGCAACATGGGAGACTTTGACTAATAAACTGTACTAATTGGCCCGACCAAAAATTCTAGAAAAAAATACATAGATGGGCACATGAGTCTAGTTTCTGGGAAAAATTACGAAATTGATTTTCGAGTTACGAAACTCAAGATATGATTTTTAAAACGACTAGTACACAGATTGGGCAGTGTCTGGAAAATAAATTTTTTTTAGGGGTTAAAGTCCGTTAACACCTCGTGTTCGACTCCGGTGTCGGTTTCGGGTTCGGGGTGTTACATATCACATAACCATACCTTCTTTAACATGCCCTCCTTGGGACTTTCATCACATCTATTACATTACCTGTTGAACACTCGAAATACTATTAGATACGCAAAAAACTTGCACATAAGTGCCACATATACATACATAACCAAAGCTACCTCATATCATGTAACGCTCGTAATGGAGCTACTCACGGGCCTGTTCATAAAAGCTATCAGTCAAGGTGTAACTACAGGGGCTACTCACAAAAGTTGTCAGGTATCCTACCGCTCAAGGATTACCTAACCATCGGTAGGACACACAAGACCATTACCCAGAACTCAATCACATGGATCGCATCCATTATGAACTCGGACTACTCCTCGAGCTCGGATGCCACAAATATTACAAACCCAGACCACTCAACAAGTTTGGACTTCTTAATTCCTAGTGACATGTCACTTGTATCCTAGAATGTTCCTAAGGTTCAAGTGAGATTTTTCTCACTTGCACATTGCACCTCTATTGCACTTGCTTGTGACGTCGTGGATAGCGACCATAATATCATTCATGCTTACAATAGTACCAATTGCCCATTCATAGCATAATAAGGAATAACTCAAATAAAAAATAAGCTTTTAGGAGTTTACATAACATATATCACATGTTTCATATATCACCTGTCTTGGATAATCATTTTCTTGCATTTCATGTAATATTCTTTCATGTCACATTTCTGCATCATATACACCATTCCATTAACTTTTCCAATATATTAAATCATACAATATATGCAATAATAGTAAGAAATATAATTCAAACATAACATTGCATTATTATTATCATACAAACTTACCTCGAATCCGAGTACAGCTAATTATTCCATTTTAGTTCATAATTTCGTACTTTCTCGATTTAAGCTCGAATCTCAGTTTTCTTGATCTAAAATTTCAAATATAGCTTATATATTACTCACATTATTCAAATTGACCCAAAAATCATACTTTTACAAATTTGCATTTTTACCCCTAAACTTTCACATATTTATAATTTAGATGAAATGTGTTCATTTTTCTTGTACTTTAAGCCTAGCCTAACCTTTATTACTCTTGTGGTCGCCCACATTTCTCTTTCATTCCACACATTTACTATCCATTTTACAGCTTTTACATTTTATTCCCTTTTAGATGTTTTCATGAAAAATCACCTAGTAAAAGTTGTTAAACATATTTCAATCTTTCATATTCTTTCATTAATCTTCAAAATACTAACATATCATGCATGGGTGAATTTTTAAACATGAACCCTAGTTACATGGTAGAAATGAGTAGATCATGTCACGGGGACTTAAAAAATGCAAAGAACATAAAAAACGGGGCTTGAAAACACTTACTATTGAGCTTGGAAGCTTGAAAACCCTAGCCATGGTGTTCTCCTTGGTTCACACAGCCATGGGGTAGAGGATGGACAAATTTTGGCTTTTAATTTGTCTTTTAATCCATTTAATCATTAAATGACCAAATTACCCCTAAAGCTTTTCTTTGGAATTTTTACCATGCATGTCCATTTTTGTCAAAATTTTTAGAACTTGGTCAAATTACTATTTAAAGACCTCTAATTAATGATCTAATTCAATTTCATGTTAAAACCTTCTAGAAATCAAGTTTTACAATTTATTCTTTTTAGTCCTTAAAGTCAAATTAAGCACTTTTCACATAGAATTCCTTCATGAAATTTTCACACAATCATACACACATATCATAAACCTTATAAAAATCATAAAATAATTATTTCTATATCAGATTTTATGGTCTCAAAACCACTATTCCGACTGGGCCCTAATTCAGGATGTTACATGGACAGTTTGCCACATTGCATGCCGTGGCAATTTTAGGAAGATGACTGAGTTAACACTCGACACATACCAGTCTCACCCTAACACTACTTGTACCAGAAAAATCTACCTAAAAAAGAGGAGAGGATATCGTAGGATGTTGGAGCTATCCTAGGATGATAAGCTTATAAAAAGCAAAAAGTGGAAATCCTAAAGGGTATGGAGATCTGAAGGCAACAATAGAGGGCATGCAGAGTAGAAACGGAATGAGGAAATTGAATGCAGTCCCTCTAAACCACCACAGGACACTGTGGTGCTGGATGGTGGATTGTTTGGTGACAACCATCTTCCTAAGTTCTTCCATTTTTTCTTAATATGTTCTCCCTTGAATTGAGTTGATCGAAATAATGTTGGGTGTTATCTTGAACTTGAATTTTAATTTCCAACCCATTAGCTAAATTTCATAGAGTTGGGATTACATGATGAAAACTTTTATTTTCTTTAATGGTTGAAGCATATATTTGATTTAATATACTATTTCATTCAATTATTTTTTATTTCCCAATTGTATGCGTACATTCCCTAGACATAGATGAGTGCGCAATATGCCCATAAACTTAATCTAATTCTAAAATGGTTGGAGTAGTTGAACTAAAATTGAATGTTACAAGCGGGTATTCGATTGGATACTTACTGTAAACTCTAGACATAGAGCAGCATTTGTATAGAATAAAGACAAAATAGTGCAAGGTACCGTGCTAAGGCCTATAGGCACAAGCCGGGTAACTTGAGATCTTGCTTTCGAAAGAAGCAGGTAATTTTAGGTCTCTTCTGAGAAGTAGATTGAGTATGATATTGCTGAGGTATTACTGAAATAAAGGTAGATTCTTAATAGTCCCAACCTTCCAAGTCAACATCGTAGACATTCTATCCTTTGTCGCAGTATCTTTTTCATAGCATTCTTAGTTATTTATTTATTCCTTCGTATTTTATTCACGTAATTATTCTCATAATTGTCACTGCATTTTTACTCTTATCTTAGCAATTTCCAGTATTAGTTAATATGCATTTCGCACACATCCTTACTATTTTAATTTACCACTGCTTACTTAAATTGGTTTTGCCATAACATTACTCATTATCATAACTTGACCATTTCTATCATAATCTGGTCCTTATAGAGATGATCTCACTTATCACATTATTACTTGATTTAACGTGTATATTTGCACAATTCGTATATCAAATTCACACGCAAAAATTTTTCGGCACCGTTGTTGGCGATCTGCAAATTGGTGTAATTCGGTTTAGTTACTTTACTTAATTCTGTTAGTTTTATTTAACTTTGTTTAATTAAATTTTTACAGGTTTGCCATCAGTGCATGAGAAGAGACATTCCTACTAACAAAGAAAATCCTTTTTACCAAAGATTGAAAGAACTTTACGAAGAAAGTGGAAAGAACTGCGAAAAATAGCTAGGAAAGGGAATGATCTCTGTCTCAATGATAATTCAAATGGTCAAGATGCTAAAGGGTGATACCAAGTATGAATTATAATTTGAATGGTCAGGGCACCAAACCTCATGTTGGTGGGGTGATAGATGATTGACATAGACCAATCTGAGAGCATGTTATGCCAATTTTGGATTACCTGAATTTAGGTATAGTCAGACCACAAATATAGGCTCAGCAATTTGAGCTGAAATCGATAATGTTTCAGATGCTGCAAATAGTAAAACTGTTCAGTGGATTGCCCATTGAAGATCCAAGACTGTATTTACGACTTTTTTTTAAAGGTTTGTGACTCGATTAGACAACAAGGTGTGCCCGAAGACACCTTGTGGCTTAAATTGTTTCCATATTCTTTAAGAGATTGTACGAGAGCATGGTTGAATGCTTTGTTGTCGAGGACAGTGGCATCATAGAATGATCTTTGCCAGAGGTTTTTTCTATGGTATAATCCCCCAAATATGAATGCCAAGCTTAGAAATGACATCAAATCTTTTTGGCAATCAGAGGATGAAACACTATATGAAGTTTGAGAATGATTTAATAACTTAATTTGGAAATTTTCAATGCATAGATTTCAACACTAGACTCAAATGGAGATATTCTATAATGGGTTGAATGCACATATGAAAATGGTAGTTAATGCTTCTGCCAATGGTACTTTGTTAAATAAATCTTATAATAAAGTATATGAGATTCTGGAAAAGATTGTCAACAATGATTATTAATATCCTACCACAAGAGTTGGGACGGGTAAGAGAGTTGCTGGTACTATAGAGCTGGATGCAATCACTTTGTTGATAGCCCAAGAATCTTCTTTAGCTAACATGATCAAAATAATGAAAAAGCCTACTGTAGTCTAGGAGATGAAATCAGTCGAACTACCATGTGTTTATTGTGGTCAAGACTATGTGTTTGACGAATGCCTATCAAACCCAACATTCGTTTGCTACATGGGTAATTTCAACCAGAACAATAACCCATATTCCAACACGTATAATCCTGGGTGGAAGCAACATCCAAAATTTAGTTGGAATAATCAAGGTACGGGGAATTTTACCAATACAACAAGGTAGAGTGCCATCAGTGCACAACCTGGTTATAATCAACCTATGCTGAGGCAAAATGTTCAGTAAGGTTAGGCATCGGTTTCATCATCATCATCACCATCATCTATTGAAGTCCTGCTGGAGGAATATATAGCCATCACTCTTAGAAGCGGGTATTGCCAAGTGATACTGAGAATTCAAGAGCACAAGGGAATGAGCAGTACAAGGCCATCACTCTTAGAAGCAAAACTCAGCTAGATAACATTGCTCAAGATGCCCTGGAAAGAGATGATAACTTGAATAACAACTAGGTAAAGAGCCGGGAGTCATTTGAAAATCATACTAAATCTAAAAAGGGTAAACAGTAAAATGTTGTGGCAGAATCAGATCAAGTTGTCCATAAGAATGCCACGAAAAAACAATATTAGCAACATGAAGGATGACCACCTTTACCTTTTCCTCAACAATTTCACAATTCTAAATAATATATTTAGTTTAAAAGATTTTTGGAGGTATTAAAGCAACTCTATATCAACATATCGCTAGATGAAGCTTTGAAGCAAATGCCCAACTACGTGAAATTTATGAAAGATATATTGTCAAAGAAGCGTAGATTGGGAGAATTTGAGAGTTCTCACTGAAGGGTACACAACAATGTTGATAAATAAATTACCTTTGAAGTTGAAGGTCTTGGGAGTTTCACTATCCCATGTTCAATTGAAAATGATTATATTGGTAAGGCATTATGTGATCTAGGAGCGAGTATAAATCTAATGCCTATGTCTATTTTTTGGAAGCTAGGAATTGGAAAAGCAAGACCTACTATGATTGTGTTGCAACTAGTTGACCGATCCTGCACGCATCCGGAAGGTAAAATTGAAGATATGCTAGTAAGAGTAGATAAATTTATCTTTCTTGTGGATTTTCTTATTTTAGAATGTGAAACTGACCAAGATGTGTCAATTATTCTTGGAAGACCTTTTCTTGCTATTGGCAGGACGTTAATTGATGTGTAGAAAAACGAGCTAACCATAAGGGTAAATGATCAATAGGTTACCTGTAATGTATTTAATGCTTTGAAATGTGCTGATGTTAATGATGAATGCCACGCCATTGGGTTGATAGGAACAGTAGTGGAGGAGTTCACCAAATGTTGCCACAAACGATTCTGATAGTGACAAAGACTCACTTGAACAGAGTGATACAATAAATTTTGAGGAATTTGGTGAATTTACGGTAGCCAAGTAGATAATGGATAGACCAGGGAAGAAGTTTGAAACTTTGTATTTATCAAATCGACCTTTCAATCCTCTAAAACCTTCTATAGAGGAACCTCCTAGACTGAAGTTAAAATCGTTGCCGCATCATTTGAAGTATATATATTTGGGCAACAATAGTACTTTGCCAGTAGTAATTTCTGTGGAGCTGGCACCCGAGCAAGAGGCAAGGTTGTTAGAAGTTCTTTGGCGATTTTAGAAGGAATTAGGATGGACCTTGGCTGATATAAAGGGAATTAACCTTGCATTCTGCATGCATAAGATTTTGCTGGAGGATTACCCTATCAATTTGATTGAACAGTACAGAAGACTAAATTCTATCACGAAAGAAGTTCTCAAGAAAGAGATTATTAAGTAGCTTGATGTTGGCATCATTTAATGGATTTCATATAGCTTATGGGTGAGTCTTGTACAATGTGTACCGAAGAAAGGAGGTGTGACAATGGTAAGTAATGACAACAACGGACTCATACCAACTTTCACTGTCACAGGATGCAGAATATGTATGGATTATCGCAAGCTTAACAAGGCAACAAGGAAGGACCATTTTCCCTTACCATTCATTAATCAGATGTGGGATAGATTAGCTGGGAAAGCTTTCTACTATTTTTTTGGATAGTTATTCAGGATATAATCAAATTACCATAGCTCCCAATGACCAAAAGAAGACAACTTTCACATGTTCATATGGTAATTTTGTGTTCAGATAGATGTTGTTCAGGTTATGTAATGCCCCGACAAATTTCCAATTTTATTTGATGGCCATATTCTCTGACATGGTGGAAAATTTTCTTGAAGTCTTCATGGATGATTTTTCTGTGCTCGGGAATGATTTTGAGGATTGTATTTAGAGTTGGTTCTGTGCCGTTGTGAAGAAACAAATCTTGTTTTAAATTAGGAAAAATGCCACTTCTTGGTTCATGAAGGAATTATCCTGGGCATAAGATATCACAAAGAGGAATTGAAGTGGACAGAGCAAAAATTGAAGTGATGAAAAATTTCCACCTCCCACCAGAGTCAGGGGTATTAGAAGTTTTTTAAGTCATACAGGTTTTTATAGATGATTCATTAAGGATTTTTTGAAGATATCTAAACCCTCGTGCACTTTGTTAGAGAGTTTTTTTCATCCACTTAATTGATACAAGAATGAGAATCGAAACCTAAACTAGAGCTAAGGTTACGACACCAATGTGTTGATGTTGTGACACCAATGTTTTTTTCCATCAACCAAGGTTTATAAATGGATACTTCAAATTTACTTTTAAGATCTAATGGCAGAAATTTTAGCTTGCATGGAAATCACACCGCTAAAGATAACATTATAATCGACACCAAATACATTCTCATAAATTTATCACAACAAAATAAGTTCATGCTTAACTTTTATTTTGTATTCAACTATATTTTTAATAAATTCTTTTTTTTTAATTTATACAAAAAAATAATTTGATCAACGTCTAATTTAAAACTAGTTCTTAATGTCACAATTGTTTCACGTGATTTTATGTGTTTATCTATTAACTCATTAAATAATAAATTTTTATTTCATGTGATTACTGTAAAATAATATTATTTGAATAAAATTAAAATATATTAATTATTTTTAAAATTAGAATATTACAAAAATAAAAAATTTAAATACTAATTACTAATGAGGAATACTAATTACTAATTAATGAATACTAGAAATCCTATCACTTAGTATGGATGTAGAAACCACAAATTTAGAACACAAATGTGTTTTAAAATACAGACCAAAATGTTTATCATAGAGTTGGTGTCGAGTTAACTTGTGACACCAACTCAATTAAATAAATTATTAATATATATACAATTGATAGAGGTAATAAAGTGTTTATAATAAAATTAAAACGTATAAAAATATTAAAATAAAGTTTTTGGATAGTGGTAAATTAAAAGTTTAACTAATGTAATTGGTTTAAGTTTAAATCACATCATATGTATATTTTTATTAATTTTTTTAAATGAAAAGACTAAAGCATCCTCCAATAACATAAATTATTTTAATTACGAAATAATATTTTTCGTAATTTTTTTAACCAAATTATTGACCCGGTTGAGAGTGATATCAACTTAATAAAACACTTAAATTGTCAGATATCTAAATGTTGAAGGTTAATCGCTGGTAAATCTTACTTTTATATTATTAAAATGTCAAATTGTAACTTAAATAATTTTAAATTATAGTGAAAGTGTATAACTTCATCTTTAAAAAAACACTTTTAATATTAAATTTAATAAATAAAAATAAAATATTATTCGAACGTTGATGTAATAATATAATAAATAATAAAATATATTTTAATTAGTTCAAAAAATTATCTAAACTCGTGATTATATATATTAGTTTCTAATATTATATGTAATGTACATAATTCAATGTATTTAAAATGTTACGACTCAATAGTTAGGGATGTCAAAAAGTGCATTCTCAGGTCTCCATTCTCGTAAATCAGACTCGTAAATATTTATTAAAAATATTTATAAAGTTAAAAATTTAAGAAGTTAGTTGTGTAGTTAATTAGATTTTGGTTAAGTGAATTTGCATGAATTAAGAACTATTATTGTGTAAGGATTAAATTACGTATAGGGTAAAAGTTGAAATATAAATTAAAAATTTATTAAGGGACTAAAGTGGCGAATATACATTTCTCTTGTTTAGTGGACGGCATTATGAAGTACATATATTATTTATATGTAAACTTATTATATATATTATAATAGTTAATAAATTAAAAGTTAAAAATAGATATGTTTATATAATATTAAAGTATAATTAATGAAAAGAAAGTGAAATTTGATGATAGAAAGCATGCAATTAAATAGAAAATAAAAGAATGAAAAAGAAAGAAGAGAAGAAGGGCTAACGCATAGGGACCTTAAGTTTCAAACTTCAATCGGTTAGTCAATTTAGTACATTTTCTTATAATTTTTATATTTTTGGAATCTTAGTATTAAGTATTACCCGATCCATGGCGAAATTTTAACATCGATTAAGATTTTAGATATTGTTATTGTTGAATAGTTTTATTATCAGTGATTTAATTGATAGGTTTTTAAGCTAGAAATGGAAAAGGATTAAATTGTAGAACAAATTGTAAATTTTGAGTAATAGAGACTAAATTGTTAAAATTCAAAATTTAAGGGTTTACTTCAAAATAGGGAGATAAATTTAGCTTAAAGTGAAATTAGTATAAAAATATAGAATTAAATGTGAAGAATAAAAATTAGTCTCGATTTAGGGACTAAATTGGAATTTAAGCAAATATTTTGAGTAAAAATTGAAATATTCAATGTGAAATTGAATTGTGTTGTATTAATGCATTTTAATTATTTTCATTCTGTAGCTAACGTCATACCAGAATTATAGACTAAAAAGGGGAAGGATAAAATCAACGTCAAATAGCTCGGAATCCACGGTTTGTATTTCTATAAATTCGAACCAAGTTGTTAATTGTTGTATTTTGATTTAAGGCATATGGTAAGTGGTTGATGTGAGTATTTTGGCACTTTGAAAGTGAATTGAAATTATAGCTGATTGAAATGGATTGAATTGGTATATACATTATGAATGTATTAATTATTTGAATTGACATGAATATATGCGTAAATATGATAATGTGCAAATATGAGAATTGGATATTGATTATAGTTGAAAAGTGAAATGAAACCCTATTAACTGTATCGGGCAGAGTCGGATATAGATGGCATGCCATAAGATAAGAAGAGTTCAGGGATCTCTTCGACTTCGAGTCGATGAGGCACTGGGTGCCAATTTGCTTCGGTTTAACCGATAAGACACTGGGTGTCAATTTATATAACGCTGGCTATAGTTATTACTTTGTATTTATCCGATTAGGCACTAGGTGCCAAATTGGTGTGTTGGTTGGATCCGTGTATCTGTCCGAGTTCAAGTCGTGTTAAAAGGGGTAATTGATAAACCATAATATATACATGTTTTTACCCTATGCTTGGCATATTTTTGGAAGGATTATTATAAGATTTAATGAATTTGATGCTCCTAATCCATTAATTTCATGTTTTATACTCAGGAGAGCTTAGGATAGCAAAAAGAGCGAGAAACGAGCTAAGCACGGACAAATTGGGCCTAATTCAGTGTTTCACACGGCCTAGGCACTTCCACACGGGTAATCTACATGCCCGTGTGTCATGGTCGTGTCGACATTAAACCAAGTCAGAATTGCACACGGCCTGAGCACCTTCACACGTGCGTGGCACACGGCCGTGTCCCTGTCGAGCCAAAGTCTAATTCTATTCGGAAAAGGCTAATTTTGAGCTATTTTGGGCATTCCAAAGTCTATATAAATACCCTAGAAGAGGATCAAAGGGGCCACGCAGAGTAGAAGGCAAAAAATACTCAAGGACAGCCATCGAAATCAGCTCGGAAGCAGGATCTACTTCAAGACTGAAGATCTCCATTCAATTTCCTTAGAAGTTCTTTGGGTTCTTTATGTTTTTTTGTTTTCCCAATCTTGAGATGTTTTCCATTATTATGAACTAAACTCCTTAAATACCTAAAGGAGATGAAACCTAAGACGAATTTTATTCCTATTTGAATTATATGATAAATACTTGTTCTTATTCTTAATTGTGAGTTTTAACCCTTACTTTAATATTCCAGGATATTAATTTTGGTTTTTGATGTGCTTATTCAGTGGAGCAAAAGTCCCTGTTTAAGAGTAGATCCTTCATAGTTAAGTGGAATTGTATGCAATACTAGAGATAGGACGACATAAATCTGTCGGATTAGAGTCAAATCTAATAAGGGAATCCATAGGTCGAGTTAATGCGATAATAGGGGTTTTAATTAGAAAGAGATTTCAGTTAATCAATTTAGAGTCAGTTGTTTTTAGTCTCGAGAAAGATAATACATAAATCAGGGATTTCTACGGATTAAGTCAAGTGAATAAATCGTCTAATTCAAAAGTAAATAGTGAAGTCTAGGTGGATTCTTCCTTGGGTATTGCCTTCTCTATCGATTTTCCAAAAAGTATTTTCCAACTTTTACTTCTATCTCGTTCTTAATTAATTAGATAATTAGTTTTAGTTTAAAACATTCTTTTAATTTTTAGGCTAGATAATAAAAAGAGAGTAATTACTAGTACTTTTAGTCCTTGTGGATACGATATTTTCGGTCTCACCATAACTATACTACTGTTCGATAGGTGCACTTGCCTTAGTCAAATTTTTAGTTAGTTTAGTGAACATCAATAATTAAATAATAAATTTTTTTGATCGACATTGAAATGGAAAAATATGTGAATTGGAAATGGAAAAGTGGATTGATATATGAAAAGTGGAAATGTTGTGATCATAAATGAGATATATGAGTAATGTACTCATGGATTGAATATAGTTGGTTTATGCCATTGTTAAAAAAGAATTGTTGAATGATTTATGAAATGCTATTTTTATGGAAAGTGATATTAATTGAGTTATATATTAAACCAAATAATGGAAGAATATTTGTGAAGTTGAGCAAATCATGAAATAATGTGGTATTATGCATGAAATTGAGATGGTGATAAATTACAATTGCTTGTTAGATAGCAATGTGATTGATAAGCTATAAAAGTAATATATTTTAATCTCATTCTCGATAGTAATGTGGTATTCTTGACATGGCCTGTTCATTCCCACACCGGCTCAGCACACACCTGTGTTAGCCATACGGGCTTACCACACGCCTATGTGCCAGTTTGTGTTGATATCGCTCCCTGTTTTCCAAACACGCAGAAAAAAGCCAATTTTTAGGGTTTCTGAGCATTCTAATGTCTATAAATACACACTAGAAAAAGACCTAAGGGAGCACGCAGAGTAGAACGAGGAAATTACTCGAAAAACGCTGTCAGAATCAACTCAGAAGTAGGATCTCCTTCAAGACTGAAGATCTCCAGTCAACTTCTCTAAAAGTTTTTGGGTTTCTTTATGTTTTGTTGTTTTCCTAATTTTGAGATGTTTTCCTCCCAGAGTATGAACTAAATTCTCTAGATACCTAGGGAGAAACCTATGACGGATCTTGTTATTTAATTTTCTGAATTACATGATAAATACTTGATTTCTTGATCTCAAATATGTGTACTTATTCCATGTTTTAATGTTTTCAGGATATTAATTCATGATTGACGTACTTAATTCAGTGGAGTAAAAGTCCCTGTTTAAGAGCAGATTTGGCATAATTGAGTAGAGTTGCATGCAATCCAAGAAATAGGACGACATAAATCTACCGGATTAGAGTTAAATCTAATAGGGGAATCCATAGATCGAGTTAATGCGACAAAAGGGGTTTTAATTAGAAAGAGATTTCAATTAATCAACCTAGAGTCAGTTATTTTTACTCTCAAAAGAAATATTAATATAATTTAGGGATTTCTACGGATCAAGGCAAGTGAATAAATCATTTAATTCAGATTTAGAATAATAAGTGAAGTCTAGGTGGAGCCCTTCCTGGGTATTGTCTCTCTCATTGGTTTATTCGATTATTTTCTTACTTTATTCTCTGCTGAGTTCTTAATAATTAGTTTAGATAATTTTAGATTTAAAATAAACTTCTTCAATTTACCAGCTAGATAATAGAAAGATAGTAAGTACTAGTACTTTTAGTCCTCGTGGATACAATATTCCTGACTCACCAGCTATACTATTATTCGATAGGTGCGCTTGCCTTTGTCGTTATCTTAGTTAGTTAAGTGAATCATCATCAAGTTTTTGGCTCCGTTGCCAGGAACTAAATATTAGGAACACTTAATTTTTATTACTTTAGCCATTTTTTTACTTTTTTTATTTTTTTTAGTTTAATTCTGTTTACTAATTTTTCTTTTTGTTTGCTTTTGGCAAGTTCCTTTAGTATATGACTAGAAGAAACCCGTCAGGACCTCTCGTATTTGACAATGAGATCGAAAGTATAGCTCAGAAAAATCATAGAAAGGTAAGGTAGAGCCAACAAAGTACAGTGGAAGAGCAAGAGGAAATCATTAATATTACTGAGGAGATAACTGAAAATCAGAATAATCAGCTACCTTCTATAGTTGCCACAAATCATCAGAATAATCAGCTAGTTTTTGTAGTTGCCACAAATCCTTCTCCTTGTACCATGTATGACTATGCCAAACCCAATTTAACTGGGGTCGAATCGAGTATTGTTAGATCTACTATTGTTGCAAATAATTTTGAACTGAAACCTAACACTATTCAAATGATTCAACAGTTTGTTCAGTTTTATGGTTTGCAGGATGAAGACCCAAATACTCATTTGGCTAGTTTTCTAGAATTCTACGACACTTTTAAGATAAATGGTGTTTCTGATGATACCATTCACCTGCGGTTATTTCCCTTCTTATTGAGGAATAAGGCTAAACAGTGGTTGAACTCCCTACTACGAGATTCTATCACTACATGGGAGCAAATGACCGAAAATTTCTTGTTAAAGTATTTTCCACCAGCCAAGACAGTCAAGCTGAGGAATGATATCTCTTCCTTCGTGCAAATGGATTTAGAGACTTTATATGATAAATGGGAGAGGTATAAGGACTTAATGAGAAGGTGCCCTCACCATAAGTTATATCTATGGCTACAAGTTCAAACCTTCTACAATGGTTTGAACCCCTCAACTAGGCAATTGATCGATGCAGCCGCTGGTGGGACTCTAAATAACAAAACACTTGAAGTGACTTATGAGTTTATAGAGGAGATGTCACTGAATAATTATCAGTGGCAAGTCATGAGAACAAAACTGATAAAAGTAGCCGTTGTTTTTAACGTTGATGCAGTCACCATGTTGTCGAATCACGTAAAACTTTTGAGTAAAAAGATTGATGGTTTATATGGTTCTACACAGGTACATCTGGTGATGCAGTGTGATACGAATGGAGGAGGGATGAACAATCTAAATCGCCTATCCTATAGCTCTAGCACAGAGGACGAACAACTCAACTATATGGGTAACAATTCTAGACCTCAAAATAATCCATATAGTAGAACTTATAATGCAGGTTAGAGGAACCATCCTAATTTCTCTTGGGTGGTCAAAGAAATTAAACATCACAACCCCCTCCAAGCTTTCAAAAACATCATTACCCGCAAGAGAAGAAGCCGAACCTTGAAGAGATGCTGACGAAATTCATTTCAGTGTTAAAAACTCATTTCCAAAACACCAAAATAGCACCTAAAAATCAACAAGCATTAATTCAAGGTGTGACACCCCTAATTTGACCCTAGTTGGGAAGTGGTTTCGGGACCACTAAACCGAGTCATAAAAATAATTAACCGTCATAATTGATGCTCATTATATGTACATGTGCATGTGTGAAAATTTCATGTTTGAATTTTGTTAATTGTAAGTGAATTTTATCAAATAGGACTTATGTGAGAAAATTTAGAAATGTGCTAGGCAATTGCAAAGTGGCCTATTAATGCATATTGTGAAAATGATGGGTTTGCATGTCAATTTACCCAAATTAAGGCATAGTGGCCGGCCATGCTATGAGTGGAAACATGTCACAAACATGTTATGTTAGTGATGGATGTTAGGAACAATAAAATAAGGAGTATGGGATACAAAATATATGCCTTTTATATTAAGAAACTAAATGTTAAATGAATAAATAATATGAAATATGAACATATATTAAAAGAAATGGGTGATAAAAACAAAGTTGGTTCATCTTTTTCTTCTTCTCCATTGCCGTGAGTAGAAAAGAGAAAGAAGGGGGGAAAAAAAGCTTGAGACACATTTGGCCATTAGCATAGATTGATTCTAAGGTATGAGTTTATGTCATTTTTTTTGAAAACTTGTGAAATTGAGTTTGTATCTTAGTTCTATCTTAAACCATGAGTTATTCTCTTAGATTTTTTTATGGAAGCATGTACGGTTTTGTATAGAAAATCCTATGTTTGAAATTTGTTGTTAGAAAAGGGATTAAGAGTACTTAATAGACTCCATGAGGTTAAATTTCATATGAATAGGAAATTGTGAACTTAATTTATGAGCTAGATGCAATCCCTTATAAACCCCACGTTGAATTTCGATTTTGGTCAAAGAATGTGTATTCGGCCAAGTTCTTGATGAGTTAAATTTGATTGCTTGAAGCTTTAATTTGTAATTAGTCATTAGGTGAGTTTTAAACTTGTCAAAGTTGATAAATTGGGGGTTTAAATGGCTTGTTTATATTGTTAAGTTGGTTATGGTGATTTCATCAAATGATGGTTATTAATGATTTTGATAAATTGACCAAAGTGTAATGATAAGTGTGAATTATATTTGACAAGTTGCTCATGATTTTGTTGATTCGGTTATGTCATGTATTTAATGGTGGTGGTATAATGTTTGTGCATTATATGCTAAAATGACTTTAGGCTAAAGTGGTTATTGTGTAACTATTTATATATTTTTATTATGATAGCCGAATGTAACATAAATAAGGATGTGAATAAATTGTAGTTTCAGAGGTTGTTAATGAAGACATGAGTGTGGAAGCATTCGGTCAAAGAAGAATGGTTGTATGAAAGTAAGATTATAAATGTAGTAGTGCCTTGTAAAGTGCGTAAATTACATGACTTTGATAAGTGTTGCTTGTGTTTTGAGACTTATCAATGTTTTTTTTTAAATGTGCCGAATGTGATTTTTTTTGAATAATAGAGATGTGATAAGTTGAATTTGTTTAATTAAGCTCAAGGACAAAAAGGGGCACAAATTTCGGATAAGGGAAAGAGAAAGTAGCTGAATAGTCGATTCGTGATAATTCGATAACATCCGAGGTAAGTTTTAAGTGATTAAACGTTGAGTAAATTCAATTATAATAGGACATGATGAGTTGATTTAATAAGATATGATGTGGCCATGATATGTTCTAAGCTCAAATGGTAAGTTATTAAGTGTTTGAGCTTGGGAATTTAAGGGTAATTTGAAATAGTCTGCTTAGGACAGCAGCAGTAACGTGACTTTAGAAAATCACCATAAATTAATGGATTTGAAATAGAGGCTGAATGAGACATGAAATTAAAGCTTAATGAGTCTAGTTTCTTATAAAAGAAACCGTGAAAGCAAAGGAATTTCCGATAATGAGATACTTAAAGTTGTGTGAGACAGCACAGAATGACACTGTAATCCTCTGTTCTGTTTTTAGAAAATCATTATAAATTGTACAAAAATGGTTATAAGATAAAATTTATATGCTTAGACTCCTTAATGAGTCTAGTTTCAAATGAAATCAAATACAACACATTTTGAATTCTGTAAAATGAGAAATTTGATTCGTAGTGAAGAGTGGTCAGATTAGTCAAACAGTGAAACAGGGGAAACTTTAAGAAAAATCTGGTATTGATTGGCCAAACCTAAAATTCTGGAAATTTTATGGATGGAAGATATACGAGTATATATTCAGGAAAAATTAACGGAAAGTGATTTGGAGTTTTGTGGCTCCAGTTATAAATAATTTAGTGACTATTGCTCAGGAAAAACAGCTTGTCCTGAATTTGAGATTGTGTTGTAAACCTTGATAAACTTGTTTTAGTTGCTCATAAGCTATTGATTAAACCCATACGTGAATTCTAAATTGTGATATTAGAAAATGATAGATGTAGATTCAGCCAAGACAGTATGTATACGTGAAAGTATATGTGGTATGTGAAGTATATTTGGATAATTGTGATGTGAATACATGAAAATCTATATTTTGATTTAGGATTCTATGTGATGGATGTGAACATGCATATATGAGATAAGGCCTAATGGCCGATGTGATGAATGTGAAAGTGTATATACATGTGATAAGGCCTAATAGCCGATGTGATGAATGTGAAAGTGTATATATGTGATAAGGCCTAATGGCCGATGTATATATGTGATAAGGCCTAATGGCCGATGTGATGAATGTGAAAGTGTATATACATGTGATAAGGCCTAATAGCCGATGTGATGAATGTGAAAGTGTATATATGTGATAAGGCCTAATGGCTGATGTGATGAATGTGAAAGTGTATATATATGATAAGGCCTAATGGCCGATGTGATGAATGTGAAAGTGTATATATGTGATAAGGCCTAATAGCCGATGTGATGAATGTGAAAGTGTATATATGTGATAAGGCCTAATGGCCGATGTGATGAATGTGAAAGTGTATATATGTGATAAGGCCTAATGGCCGATATGATGAATGTGAAAGTGTATATATGTGATAAGGCCTAATGGCCGATGTGATGAATGTGAAAGTGTATATATGTGACAGGGCCGAGTGGCCAACGTGATGGATGTGAAAGTGTATAAAGGTGATAAGTCCCGAAGGGCATTTGTGTCAGTACTATATCCGGGTTAAAACCCCGCAGGCTTTATGCGAGAATATTATCACTGATTAATGTCCGTAAGCTTCGTGCTCGTACTATATCCGAGCTCTAAAGACCCGATGACTACGTGTGGGGATTTTGTCCCGGTAAGACCCGATGACTACGTGTGGGGATTTCGTCCGGGTAAGACCCGATGACTATGTGTGGGGATTTTGTCCGGGTAAGACCCGATAACTTCGTGTGGAGATTATGTCCGGGTAAGACTTCGTAATAAGAATTGCTTATAAATATATTCAATGCGAAAGGTTAAACAGGTATGTACTCCAAGTTTATATGTGAGCTTGATTTGCACTAAATCATAAGGTAGTTATGTGATGCATACGAGAGCAATCTATGAGACTATTCCTATGATTATGTGACATCGGATCAGTGTGAGAGGTTATGTGAAATCATACGATATATCTATGTCACATGAGCTCACTTTTATGTGAAAGTTTATCTGCCTATTATATATGATGAGATGTGCATATTCGGTAAAGGGATGGTATGCCCGAAGGAAGAGTGAAATAAAAATACGAACAACTATGTTATAATTTGATTGTTATCTGTTGACACTGCTTAAAACTTACTAAGCATTGTAATGCTTACTCCGTTTACTCTGTTTCCTCTGTTTTATAGATCTCATTGCGAAGCTACAGGCTCGGGGATCGTCAGCAACTAGTCACACTATCACTATCCACTGTTTGGTACTGCTATGTTTTGGATTATCTTATGGCATGTATAAAATAGACTAGTGGCGGAAGAATATTTTGGTTAATGTATATAGCCATGCAAAAATGGCTTATATATGTTTGAGCATAATGTTATAATCATTTGGTATGGAATGGTTAATCACTATCATAATTTGTGCTATTTATGCTAAAAGGGCTAGTTGAATCATGGAAACTATGAAATAGGTAAAGTCTACCTTAAAGGCAGATGCTGGCAGCAGCAGTGATGTAGATTTGGAAAATCACTAAAAATAGTAGGATTGTAATTAAATAATGAATAAATTATTTAAATGAACCTTGATGAATCTATTTTCATAGGAAAGTAACGAAACGATCATATGGACAGTATGTTAAGAGATATTCAGGTTCTCGTGAGACAAGGCCAGAACGGTTTCTGGATTCCCTGTTCCGAATTTGGAAATTCATTATAAATTAACCAAAGATAATTAGGAGTCATTCCATATATGTATAGATTCCTCTCTGAGTCTAGTTTCTATAGAAACAAACGGCATCAGTATTGAAGCTCTGTGCAGGGAGATATCCAAGTCGTAATGCGCAAAGGTCAGTGTAGTCGATCCCTGTAACATGGGAGACTTTGACTAATAAACTGTACTAATTGGCCTGACCAAAAATTCTAGAAAAAAATATGTAGATGGGCATATGAGTCTAGTTTCAGGGAAAAATTACGAAACTGATTTTCGAGTTGTGAAACTCAAGATATGATTTTTAAGGTGACAGTGTTGCAGTTAGCCAACTGCCTGGAAAATTTTAAAATGGACTGCGATAGTAAGCGAATTTAGTCTGTGAACCCCTCGTGTCCGACTCCGGCAACGGTCTCGGGTACGGGGTGTTACAATTTTATTGGTATCAGAGCTACGGTTTAGTCGATTCTAGGACTAACGTAGCACGCGTGAGTCTATTTATACATGCCATAAAGTGATAAAATGATAGTGTGATGATTTTTGGCTATTAAAATGTGTTTGTTGTATTGTAATGAATCTTGATCCCGATCGAGCTGTAGCAAGCTTCTGACTATGAGAATTTGCGATATAACTTCATTTAGATATGCCTAAATTATTAAGTTGATCAGGTACGTATCATGTACTCGTATTTGAATTTCGATTTGGATTGAATTATAAGGGTATAAGTGATGCAATTTTGAAGGAGTGTTATGACTATAAATGTGATTTTTGTACGTGGCTATGGAGCTGGAAGTTGAATGGTCAATAAGTATGTTGTGTTTGTATTCAAGTAATGTAAATGATATACTAATGTGTATTGCTATATGTGTATATATATGTAGAGACGAAATTGTCGAATGTAAAAAGGCAGTGAAGCGTATAGAGTGGTTGGTTTTCAGCACTAAGTGTGCGGGCAATAAGTGTTCACGGTTGTGAGATTGGCACTAAGTGTGCGGGCAATAAGTGTTCACGGTTGTGAGATTGGCACTAAGTGTGCGGGCAATAAGTGTTCACGGTTGTGAGATTGGCACTAAGTGTGCGGGCTTGAAATGCATGGCACTAAGTGTGCGAGTTTAAAGTACATGGCACTAAGTGTGCGTGGTTGATTATTAAGCACTATGTGTGCGAACCCACTATATATATCTTTTCTATCAATTATTTATATTAAGGGTGCGACCTTACCGAGTCGATTTCGGATAGCGGAAAGGGGTAAGTTCTTGAGTAATAGAGCTTAAATTATGATTTGATTAGATCATGTTTTAAGCAAATCAAAATCATGCTCTTTGTATGTGGCTATTGAGCCGAAATTGCAAGAATGATAAGTGTCTTGTGTTTGAGTTTTGCTAACGAAAATGATATACGAATGTGCCATGATTTGTTGTTAAATGTGCATGGTTATTTGAATGATGTCCGGGCTAAGTCCCGAAGGCTTTGTGCTAAGTGACCATATCCGGACTAAGTTCCGAAGAGCATTCGTGCTAGTGATGTATCCGGACTAAGTTCCGAAGAGCATTCGTGCTAGTGATGTATCCGGACTAAGTTCCGAAGAGCATTCGTGCTAATGATATATCCGTGCTAAACCCCGAAGAGCATTCGTGCTGGTGTTATATCCGAGCTAGGTCTCGAAGAGCAATCATGCTGGTGACGTGTATTCGGGCCTTCGTGCCTAGTAGGCTTCGTGCCGGTAATTTGAGCAAAGTTTAAGTGTTCATTACTATACGAATTCAAATTTAAATGAGATGATATGTTTACAAGTGTACATACATGATGTTTATAGACTTGGTTAAGTCATTTCAATGTGTAATAACGAATGAATAAGAGCACTATGTGTGTGAATGATTAGAGGCACTGTGTGTGTGCGAATTCCTTTAACCGAGCACTATGAGTGCGAGATCGGTCAGTGGGCACTAAGTGTGTGAAGTGGAATTCATGTAAGACCTCGTCTAGGACGAAGGCATTGATTTGAGATAGTGTGTAAGACCATGTCTGGGACATGGCATCGGCTCGATATGTGAGAATATGTAAGACCATATCTAGGATACGGCATTGTAAGAGCTATATGTGCCTAATGATTATCCGTAATGATTTCGAATGATTCAACAGGTATATTTAAGATGATAAATTAAGTAAGATCAGAATAAGTGATACAGCTTATACATGAATGAAAATGTGGGTTACAAATATGTGGGTTGATGATGTGAATTATACATATTAATATGTGCTTAATATGTGTTTGAGATGCAATTGTGAATTAAATTAAGTGATTATTACTTATGAAATCAAGAAAATGAGATATATGTGCATACTTGTAGAAATGTTTATGTATTTGTTTTAAGATAAGAAAATGATTTTATAGATCGATGCGAAATCAATAATGAATTACAATTGCCATCGATGAGCTAATGTTTATATGAATATAATTCAATAAGAGGACGTTATCCTAAACTATGCATCGGTAGAAATTTTCGGGGACGAAAATCCCTAAAGGGGGAAGAGTTGTGACACCCCTAATTTGACCCTAGTTGGGAAGTGGTTTCGGGACCACTAAACCGAGTCATAAAAATAATTAACCGTCATAATTGATGCTCATTATATGTACATGTGCATGTGTGAAAATTTCATGTTTGAATTTTGTTAATTGTAAGTGAATTTTATCAAATAGGACTTATGTGAGAAAATTTAGAAATGTGCTAGGCAATTGCAAAGTGGCCTATTAATGCATATTGTGAAAATGATGGGTTTGCATGTCAATTTACCCAAATTAAGGCATAGTGGCCGGCCATGCTATGAGTGGAAACATGTCACAAACATGTTATGTTAGTGATGGATGTTAGGAACAATAAAATAAGGAGTATGGGATACAAAATATATGCCTTTTATATTAATAAACTAAATGTTAAATGAATAAATAATATGAAATATGAACATATATTAAAAGAAATGGGTGATAAAAACAAAGTTGGTTCATCTTTTTCTTCTTCTCCATTGCCGTGAGTAGAAAAGAGAAAGAAGGGGGAAAAAAAAAGCTTGAGGCACATTTGGCCATTAGCATAGATTGATTCTAAGGTATGAGTTTATGTCATTTTTTTTGAAAACTTGTGAAATTGAGTTTGTATCTTAGTTCTATCTTAAACCATGAGTTATTCTCTTAGATTTTTTTATGGAAGCATGTACGGTTTAGTATAGAAAATCCTATGTTTGAAATTTGTTGTTAGAAAAGGGATTAAGAGTACTTAATAGACTCCATGAGGTTAAATTTCATATGAATAGGAAATTGTGAACTTAATTTATGAGCTAGATGCAATCCCTTATAAACCCCACGTTGAATTTCGATTTTGGTCAAAGAATGTGTATTCGGCCAAGTTCTTGATGAGTTAAATTTGATTGCTTGAAGCTTTAATTTGTAATTAGTCATTAGGTGAGTTTTAAACTTGTCAAAGTTGATAAATTGGGGGTTTAAATGGCTTGTTTATATTGTTAAGTTGGTTATGGTGATTTCATCAAATGATGGTTATTAATGATTTTGATAAATTGACCAAAGTGTAATGATAAGTGTGAATTATATTTGACACGTTGCTCATGATTTTGTTGATTTGGTTATGTCATGTATTTAATGGTGGTGGTATAATGTTTGTGCATTATATGCTAAAATGACTTTAGGCTAAAGTGGTTATTGTGTAACTATTTATATATTTTTATTATGATAGCCGAATGTAACATAAATAAGGATGTGAATAAATTGTAGTTTCAGAGGTTGTTAATGAAGACATGAGTGTGGAAGCATTTGGTCAAAGAAGAATGGTTTTATGAAAGTAAGATTATAAATGTAGTAGTGCCTTGTAAAGTGCGTAAATTACATGACTTTGATAAGTGTTGCTTGTGTTTTGAGACTTATCAATGTTTTTTTTTAAATGTGCCGAATGTGATTTTTTTTGAATAATAGAGATGTGATAAGTTGAATTTGTTTAATTAAGCTCAAGGACAAAAAGGGGCACAAATTTCGGATAAGGGAAAGAGAAAGTAGCTGAATAGTCGATTCGTGATAATTCGATAACATCTGAGGTAAGTTTTAAGTAATTAAACGTTGAGTAAATTTAATTATAATAGGACATGATGAGTTGATTTAATAAGATATGATGTGGCCATGATATGTTCTAAGCTCAAATGGTAAGTTCTTAAGTGTTTGAGCTTGGGAATTTAAGGGTAATTTGAAATAGTCTGCTTAGGACAGCAGCAGTAACGTGAATTTAGAAAATCACCATAAATTTATGGATTTGAATTAGAGGCTGAATGAGACATGAAATTAAAGCTTAACGAGTCTAGTTTCTTATAAAAGAAACCGTGAAAGCAAAGGAATTTCCGATAATGAGATACTTAAAGTTGTGTGAGACAGCGCAGAATGACACTGTAATCCTCTGTTCTGTTTTTAGAAAATCATTATAAATTGTACAAAAATGGTTATAAGATAAAATTTATATGCTTAGACTCCTTAATGAGTCTAGTTTCAAATGAAATCAAATACAACACATTTTGAATTCTGTAAAATGAGAAATTTGGATTCGTAGTGAAGAGTGGTCAGATTAGTCAAACAGTGAAACAGGGAAAACTTTAAGAAAAATCTGGTATTGATTGGCCAAACCTAAAATTCTGGAAATTTTATGGATGGAAGATATACGAGTATATATTCAGGAAAAATTAACGGAAAGTGATTTGGAGTTTTGTGGCTCCAGTTATAAATAATTTAGTGACTACTGCTCAGGAAAAACAGCTTGTGCTGAATTTGAGATTGTGTTGTAAACCTTGATAAACTTGTTTTAGTTGCTCATAAGCTATTGATTAAACCCATACGTGAATTCTAAATTGTGATATTAGAAAATGATAGATGTAGATTCAGCCAAGACAGTATGTATACGTGAAAGTATATGTGGTATGTGAAGTATATTTGGATAATTGTGATGTGAATACATGAAAATCTATATTTTGATTTAGGATTCTATGTGATGGATGTGAACATGCATATATGAGATAAGGCCTAATGGCCGATGTGATGAATGTGAAAGTGTATATACATGTGATAAGGCCTAATAGCCGATGTGATGAATGTGAAAGTGTATATATGTGATAAGGCCTAATGGCCGATGTGATGAATGTGAAAGTGTATATACATGTGATAAGGCCTAATAGCCGATGTGATGAATGTGAAAGTGTATATATGTGATAAGGCCTAATGGCCGATGTGATGAATGTGAAAGTGTATATATGTCATAAGGCCTAATGGCCGATGTGATGAATGTGAAAGTGTATATATGTGATAAGGCCTAATGGCCGATATGATGAATGTGAAAGTGTATATATGTGATAAGGCCTAATGGCCGATGTGATGAATGTGAAAGTGTATATATCTGACAGGGCCGAGTGGCCAACGTGATGGATGTGAAAGTGTATAAAGGTGATAAGTCCCGAAGGGCATTTGTGTCAGTACTATATCCGGGTTAAAACCCCGCAGGCTTTATGCGAGAATATTATCACTGATTAATGTCCGTAAGCTTCGTGCTCGTACTATATCCGAGCTCTAAAGACCCGATGACTACGTGTGGGGATTTTGTCCGGGTAAGACCCGATGACTACGTGTGGGGATTTCATCCGGGTAAGACCCGATAACTTCGTGTGGAGATTATGTCCGGGTAAGACTTCGTAATAAGAATTGCTTATAAATATATTCAATGCGAAAGGTTAAACAGGTATGTACTCCAAGTTTATATGTGAGCTTGATTTGCACTAAATCATAAGGTAGTTATGTGATGCATACGAGAGCAATCTATGAGACTATTCCTATGATTATGTGACATCGGATCAGTGTGAGAGGTTATGTGAAATCATACGATATATCTATGTCACATGAGCTCACTTTTATGTGAAAGTTTATCTGCCTATTATATATGATGAGATGTGCATATTCGGTAAAGGGATGGTATGCCCGAAGGAAGAGTGAAATAAAAATACGAACAACTATGTTATAATTTGATTGTTATCTGTTGACACTGCTTAAAACTTACTAAGCATTGTAATGCTTACTCCGTTTACTCTGTTTCCTCTGTTTTATAGATCTCATTGCGAAGCTACAGGCTCGGGGATCGTCAGCAACTAGTCACACTATCACTATCCACTGTTTGGTACTGCTATGTTTTGGATTATCTTATGGCATGTATAAAATAGACTAGTGGCGGAAGAATATTTTGGTTAATGTATATAGCCATGCGAAAATGGCTTATATATGTTTGAGCATAATGTTATAATCATTTGGTATGGAATGGTTAATCACTATCATAATTTGTGCTATTTATGCTAAAAGGGCTAGTTGAATCATGGAAACTATGAAATAGGTAAAGTCTACCTTAAAGGCAGATGCTGGCAGCAGCAGTGATGTAGATTTGGAAAATTACTAAAAATAGTAAGATTGGAATTAAATAATGAATAAATTATGTAAACTAACCTTGATGAATCTATTTTCATAGGAAAGTAACAAAACGATCATATGGACAGTATGTTAATAGATATTCAGGTTCTCGTGAGACAGGGCCAGAACGGTTTCTGGATTCCCTGTTCCGACTTTGGAAATTCATTATAAATTAACCAAAGATAATTAGGAGTCATTCCATATATTTATAGATTCCTCTATGAGTCTAGTTTCTATAGAAACAAACGGCATCAGTATTGAAGCTCTGTGCACGGAGATATCCAAGTCGTAATGCGCAAAGGTCAGTGTAGTCAATCCCTGTAACATGGGAGACTTTGACTAATAAACTGTACTAATTGGCCTGACCAAAAATTCTAGAAAAAAATATGTAGATGGGCATATGAGTCTAGTTTCAGGGAAAAATTACGAAACTGATTTTTGAGTCGTGAAACTCAAGATATGATTTTTAAGGTGACAGTGTCGCAGTTAGTCAACTGCCTGGAAAATTTTAAAATGGACTGCGATAGTAAGCGAATTTAGCCTGTGAACCCCTCGTGTCCGACTCCGGCAACGGTCTCGGGTACGGGGTGTTACACAAGGACTTGAGAACTAGATAAGTTAGCTTGCTAAGCTGATTTCAGAGAGACCACAAGATAGCTTGCCTAGTAATACTGAAACTAGCCTAAGAGAGTAGCTTCACGCAATTACTGTTCGAGATGCAGAAGGGTTAGTTGAACCTGAACCAGAATTAAGGCAAAAAAGTGTGGTAAGTCAAGGTAAGGTTGAGGTGAACCATAGTTTACAAAAGCCAGTAAGTAAGGAATATAAACCTCATATGCCATATCCAGATGTGACAAGGAAAGACCACACAAACGACAATTCTGTAAATTCCTTAAACTGTTGAAAAAGTTACATATTAACTTACCGTTTATTAAAGCTCTTTCACAGATGCCCAATTCTGTAAAATTTTTAAAGGAGATTTTAGCAAACAAGCAGAAGTTAGATGATTCGTCGCATGTGAAACTAAATGCAGTTTACTCAGCTATCTTACAGAATAAACTACCCAACAAATTGAAAGATCCAGGGAGTTTTACTATTCCTTGGTAATTGGTAGTTTAAGTGTTAATAATGCTTTAGCTGACTTAGAGGCGAGTATAAATGTCATGCCCTATAAAATGTTTAAACAACTAGGTCTTCGGGAACCTAAACAAACTAGGATGACCATTCAATTGGTAGACAGAATCATTAGATTTCCTAAGGGTATTGTTGAAGACATGCTTGTTAAAATTGATAAATTCATATTCCCAGTCGACTTTGTTGTCTTAGACATGGATGAGGATAGTGACGTACCTTTAATTTTAGGACGACCTTTTTAGCAACTGCTAGAACCATTATTGATGTCGGTACAGGTGAATTAATCGTGTAGGTGATAACACGATTAAACTCCAAGCTCATGATTTTGCTAAGTTATCTAGTAATCAAGATAATTTATATGAGTTCTGTTAATGTGAGTAACCTTGTGGCTCAACCTTCTTTGCAGGAAATTCCTTGAAAAAACGTGATGGAGCCATGGTCCAGCTCAAGCGACAAAAATAGAACAACTCATGAAGAACGAAGGCTTCAAATCGATGAACTAGATGAATAGTGGACACATGTCAAAGAGAAATCGAGAATACACGATGAAAAACTGAAGCGACCTCATGACGAGCTTAAGGATGGAATGAACCACTTCAAGGTTGGGGACCAGGTACTGTTAGATAACACTAACCCTCGAATTGCTACTTCAAAGCTTAACGAGAACGGAACAACTCCCTTTACGGTACCCGATGTCTTCCCATATAGTACAGTCAAGGTAACTCATTCTAATTTCAGCACTTTTAAGGTAAATATTACTCAACTTAAACCCTATTTGAATAAAAGAATTGATAGTGAGAAAGAGGAGTTTCAACTCCGTGAACCACCATGACCGTATGAATACGAGGTAAGTCGAGCTTAAACTTTAAATAAGCACTTCTCGGGAGGCAACCCGAGCGTTAACATTCCTAATTTACTAATTTTATCTCATGATATTTTTAAAACCAATTAATTTAAAAAAATAAAAAAATGGTTTTTAAAACCCACACAACTTGGACACACGGGTGTGTCCTAGACCGTGTGGATCTTTTGACTTAGTTTTTAAATTTTACGAAAATTGATAGTAAGTTACATGGCCATGCGACACGGCCGTGTGATCTACACGGCCTAGACACATGGGCTTGTCCTTGGCCGTATGAATCTTGGGACTTAATTTTTTTTAAAAATTGACAGAGACACAGCTTAAAATAGTCCACACGGGCGTGTGGCACGGCAGTGTGGACCACACAGCCTATACACACAGGTGTGTCCTAGACTGTGTGAAACCTAGAGCTTAATTTTTCAAATTTAAACAAAGTCAGAGAGTTACACGGGCAAGGCACACTGCCGTGTGCGAGACATGACTGTGCCACACGAGCATGTGGGAAATTACACGGGCATGGGAGAAGCGAAGGAGATTGCACATAGCCGTGTGAAGACTGGGTAAAAAATATTAAACCCGCACGGGCTGAACAGAAAACCACACGGGTGTGTGGCACGGCCGTGTGGCCCAACACGAGCCTCGTACGACCGTGTCACCTTTTTAAATCCCTAATTCCTTTTCAATTTTTATTTTTTGTCTTCTTCTCAAACTTCCCAACCCTAGTCACCGTAACACCCCCATGCCCCTACACTCGGGCTGCCATTCACCATCCCTCTCCGTCGCTGGTCACTCCCTTGCACATACCCTCCCTCGGCCCTCCTTCTACTCACAACAACAACACCCCCACCCAACGACCCTTTCCCCTTTTCTTCCCCAAGCCACACGACCACCACCTCTCTTCCTTAGTCTCGCGTCGCCTTCTCATCCTCTTCTGCCACCCCACTCATCCTTCTCTTTGCACGCTCAACACAACCCCCATGCCAATGCCACCATTTGTGCATGTCTCCCCCACGACCCTCTCCCTTTCCTTCTCCCCCAACCAAACTCGACCCTCTCAGCTCCTCCCTCTCCCTCGATCGACCGCTGGACAATCCTCCAACCACCGCACAACCACCATCAGTTCCCACTATTTCACTTTATTTTATTGGTTTCTTTAATTATTTTATCATTATTATAATTATTATTACTATTTCTCATAACTAATTCCATATTATTTTACTTTTATTAGTGTTACTGCTTCTTTTGGCTTTATAGCTCTTATTGATTTAGTTTCTTTTACTGCTTGATGCTGAATTTATTCTTGATTTAGTTCTTGGATAGTGTTATTAGTTTATTTTATTTTCCCTCAGCAGGATTATATATTTAGTTGATTTTTAGTTGGTTTCATTTTTTCTACTTTTCATACTTTATTTTAATATTGATTCCCATCAACTTTAGTTAGTCTTATTACACTTTTGTTTGATATTAGCATTTAGTTTTATACTATTAACAATATATCTCTTTAATAGTCTAATTGTTGAGCTCCACTTTGAATTTGATCTTCTCTTAACCTATTTTTTATGTTGGTTTGTCAATCTAACTTATTTGAGGGCTTTATTTCAAGCATATCATCATGAACACACGAGGCAAATATAAGGTTGTTGTCCCTGCTTTAAAAAAGTGGAAAGGTCCCGATGCAACCTCCTCCTCGAGTACATCTGCTGAAGCTCGCCATCCTTTTCTCTGATTTACGGTAGGCCCCCAAGAGGATTTATATCAGCTCCTTCACGTATGACCACTCGGCCTAAGCTGCTACATTGATTGGGCCGCGTTGCAGCAGGTTCGACTTGCTGATGACATGCACACCATTATCGCCACAGCTCTGTGGGATAGATTTTTTGCCATCATCGAGCCCACCTACATGGAGTTAACATTGGAGTTCTGCTCGACGTTTCTAGTTTAGTAGGTTATGATAGTTCATGACGAGCCAGGCACCATCAATTTTCAACTTGGTGGTTTGGTGCGCCCTATGAGCATCCCCGAGTTCGATGCGACCATGAGACTCTACACAGATAACTTTATAAGCACCGAGGGCTTCCTTCAACTTCATCGGCACATCCATTATTCTCCATCTCGTTGTTGGACTAAGATTATAGGGAGTCAGACATAATATTATGCGAGTAGCTCAAAGGTGACTTCTCTCTCTCCAGCTTTACGGTACATTCATGCTCTTTTAGGTCACACCTTGACAGGTCAGAGAGAGAGCACCGAAGTCGTTAGCACTCATGAAGCTTACATTTTATGGAGCACGGCCATCGTCTATATCATTGATTTGGTGTACTTTATCGCTCTATCCTTCTACCATCATACTGACCACCACAGGAAGGGCCATATCTGCTTAGGCCATTATGTGACTCGCCTTGCTCTACACTTTGATCTCCTCGACACATCGGAGCAGTCCTCTACATTCACACTAGTTGACCAAATGTCACCTCAGGGCATCTCGAGCATGATATACATGAGGATGATCGAGCAGCATTGCAGAGTGGATCCTCCTCAGTACCAATTGTTTCATTCTGATGCTCAGAATGAACCCGAGGACTTCACTAATGATGCTCCTCCCTATAACATCTCGAATTAGGGCCTAGTCAAAATAGTGGTTTCGAGACCACAAATATGAAATAGAAATAATTATTTTATGATTTCATGAGGACTATGATATGATTACATGCTTGTGCGCAAGTTTCATGAAGAAATTCTATGCATAAAATGTCCAATTGAACTTTAGGGACCAAATTGAATAGGATGCAAAACTTGTGTTCTAGAAGCTTTGAGCATGAAATCGCTTCAGATTATAAAGTAAAAGGTTCTAATTAGCAATTTAACCAATTTTTAAAAGTTTGGACAAAAATGGACGTGTGGGAAAAATTTAAAAGAAAGACCCTAAAGGCATTTTAGTCATTTGGTAATTAAAAGAATAAAAAGGGAAAAATCAAAGCAAAAATATGCTCATCTTCTTCATGCTTGGCTGAAACTCTCAAGACACCATAGCTAGGGTTTATTTCAACTTTCAAGCTTGATTGTAAGTGCTCCCGAGCCTCGTTTTTAATGTTCTTTACATTTTTGAAGTCCTCATAGCTTGATTTACCTATTTCCACCCTTATTTTGAAGTAGGGCTTATGTATGAAAATTTACCCATATGTGACATGCATGTATTTTGACGATTAGTGGAGGAATATGAGAGTTTAGTGTGTGATAAACATTTTCTACTATGTGATTTTTCATGAAAACACCTAAAAAGGACCTTTTTGTAAAAGTTGTAAAAGAAGTGGTTAAAAATCTGATTTGAAAGAAAGTATGGGCTGATATGAGTGTGTTATAAGTTTAGCTAGGCTTGGGTATCAAAGAAAATGAACACATTTCATTTTACGAGCCTAGAGACTAAGTTGTAATTATATAAAAGTTTAGGGGAAAAATTGTAATTTTTCCAAATTTTAATTTATGGATTACTTTGAACAATGTGATGATTAAATGAGCTAAGTTTGCTATTATAGATCAAGAAAAAATGGAGTCCTAACCTAGACCGGGGAAAGAACAAGATTTTGGACTAAATCGTATAAATTATCCATATTTTGTACCGAGGTAAGTTTATGTATAAATAATGCAATGGTATATCATGTTTTTAATATTTTGTTAATGTATGAGTTTATATGATTACTTATTACGTCAAGTGTATGAATGATGTTGTAACCTATGAGCACGAGATTGTGAATGAATTCGACGAACATGAGATGTTGAGAAAATCCCATTTGAACCTTAGGAATAGTTTAGGATACAATGTGACATGTCACTAAGAACTATGTGGATATGAGCTCATGAATATGTGTGTATATGTGATATGTGAATCCAGGAGCTGGTCTTGTACGTCCTACCGGTGGCTGGGTAGCCCGGCATATGTTATGGGTACCTATCAGCTTGTGTGAGCAGTCCGAGTAGTTACGTCCTAGCTGTCAGCTTGTGTGAGCAGGCCCATAAGTAGCTCGTGAGTGAGTAATATGTGATTGTGATATGAGGTAGCATGTAGTTACATTTGGTGCACTATGTGCAAGTCTTCCGCATATCCAATAATATTCCTAGTGTTCAACGGGTAAACTTGTGAGTTAATCGACAAGTAAATCAATGAAGAGAGAATATGACAATGTGATTTGAGTTGGTACAAGTATGTACGATAAACTCATCGAAATGAGCTCGATATGTGATGAATGTTTTGTTAGATTGAAAATGCGTAAGCTATGTTTACAAATTTGAGTTATATCTATGAATTCATGATAACACTTAAGTAAATCTAAGTTATGTCATTAATGTATATTTATATATATGATTATGTTGCTATTTATTTGCATGTGAACTTACTAAGATTTATGCTTACTCCCCACCCTTTCTTACTTTCTTATAGTATCGCCAAGCCAACTCGAGGATCGAAGGACGTCGGAGGCCCGATCACACTATCAACTAGACATTTGGGGTATAGTTAGTCTCAATATTTTGAGTATGGCATGTATAGGGACTTGGTCTTTTTGTTATATGTCATATTGGTCTAGTCAAATGTGTTGGCTTATGGAAATATTTGATTTATTTTGTATATGGTCATGTGATATGGTCCATATTGATCATCTGGGTTGTAACCCTAATCAATTATACATGCATGCAATATTTTGATGTTTGATGTGTTTGTCTATGGATGAGATGTGTGATGAATGGCACATGTGCTAAGTGAATAAATCATGGTTAATAAGTATGACAAATCTATGGAATGATTAGGTAATTTAAAAGAAGGGTTAGCCTAATGAATGAATATGAAATTTGTGTGAAATGCCATATGAAAGTATGATGTTTTGGATAAGTGTCATGTTGTCATTACAAAGGCATGGAATAATCATGTTTTATGAGTTTTCAAGTGACCAAATATACTAGGTTGCATGCCATCTTAGTTGAATAAGCAAATGAGCATTTAAGGGTGAAAAATAGCTTGGAAATAGCCTAAATTTGTCCACACGGGTAGACATACGAGCGTGTGTCTAGGCCGTGTGTAGCACACGATCTGCCCCATGGGCGTGTGGTTAGACCGTGTGTCCTCTACACCCTAATTAATGTAAACAAAATGCCCAGTAGTAAACACACGACCAGAGACACGGCCATGTGTCTCAGCCGTGTGGCAGGCACGGCCTTAGAACATGGGCATGTGCCCAGGCCATGTAAAGTCTGTACTTAATTTCGAGAATTTAATTCGCCACACGGCCTAAGCACACGAGCGTATGACTTGGCCGTGTGACCCTAATTATATGATGACATCATATTCAAAGTGTTACACAGGCTGAGGACACGGGCATGTCCCAAGCCACACAAGCGTGTGTAACCACACGGCCTACCCATACGGGCGTGTGACTCCTGAAAGTAGGAAATTTTTCTAAGTTATCCCAAAATTTTCTAAAGTCCTTAGTTTAGTCTCGGACTACCTTCGATGTATGTTTTGGGCCTCGTAAGCCCTTATAAGGGACAATTTGCATGAAATTGAAAAGTTTTAAAATTTGAATGAAATTTTATGGCCGGTTTTGTGTGAATGTTAATGTTTTAGCTCGGTAATGCCTCGAACCCTATCCCGCCATCAAAATGGGTAAGGGGTGTTACACTCCCTATCACGAGGACCCACCACCGCCTCCACCTTCAAGTCACCAACCTGTTCCTTCTACTGCTAGCTTCCGAGGAGTATCCGCCGAAGAGTTCACTAGCTTCTGTCAGTACTACTTTCAGAGGTTCGACAGTATTGATGGGACACTACAACAGATTTGTCAGCATTTCCATATTACTCCTCCAGTGCCAAGGACTCACGATGCTGATACGTCTGATGACTAGGACCATTGAGTCCATTTAATTTTATATTCTTTTATTTTTATTTTTCCTATTAGTTTTTATTTTTATTTTTCTATTTATTTGTATTTTCCTAGACTTTTTTTCTCTTTTCTATTTTGAACTATATTTTATTTATTATGGTTGTTTCTAATCGAGTAACCCTTTAATCTTATTTAGCATTGTGTTTATTTTCTTATCAGTTCCTCAAAATCATGTACTACATCTCTATTTATCTACTATTCCACTTTTCACTATTTTGGGCATTTCATCCAATATTCAAGGCGGTTTCAATTCTCTCCTTCTCTTATAATTTTGTTTCTAATATGATTATCTATTTTTGTACATTGAGGACAATGTACATCTTAAGTTTGGGGAGGTTATATATATGATTATTAGAAAATCCCTAAATGATGTCTTGTGTTCAAGTAATTTTCTCATTTTACTATTAGAATGAATTCTTATTGATTTGTGATTTTTATTGATATGTTTTAGATTAATTTCATAGGTAATTGTGCATTAATTGTTTAAAGTTTAATACATTAGAGAATCAAGCATAATAAGTCTATTTTCAGAATAAAAAAATTGCTAGGTTGTTTCCCTAAATTGAGGTATTACCTTGAAGTTTGAGATTTGCAAGATTGATATCAAAAACCATAATTTTTGTGAGATTTTGAGCTTTTAAAGCATACACTTTTCTTACTCACTTTATTATTGGTTATGAGTGTGTCAATGCTAATTGGTTATTCTAGAACTTGCTTCGATTATACATGTCGAGACCACACCTTTGATTAGATATACTGAGATGATAAAGACACCTAGGTTTTAACCCACTTATCCCAAAAACCCTACCTTTATAATTAACCTTAATGAACCCCTTTGAGCCTAATAAACCGTTTCTTGATCTACCCTTAATATTAACCCGTAACTCATTCTTTTTGATTCATTGAGAATTTTTCCTATTGTATTGACTCCCTTTTTGTTGAGATATGATTTGGTTAGTTGCCAAACTATGTTCTTTTGTTTCAGTTGTTAATTATTTATTTTTATCCATTACTAAAAAAACAAAAAAAAAGTGAAAAATAAATAAATAAATATGTACATTTATTTTAATTATTACTAGTTCTATGTTATTTGAGCTTAAACGGTTAATTTCATATTTTGAGAAGAAGCTCGTGTTATTATTGATAAGTTTTCAATTGATGTAATTATTCAGTATTAGTTTATTTTTCTAGTTAGGTAAATTGTCAATTTGATCTCGATTCTAACCCTCTATTTCAGCCTTTATCCATACCTTTAACCCAAGCCCCATTACAACCCTTTAAAGACCTTTTGATTTGTGTATCATCTCATTTTATAGTGGTGGAGATTTGAATTTCATGTAAGCCTATGGTAATGATTTTTCATGTTTGACTTTTGATTGTTTAATTTGTGAACCTTAAACACTTTGAATGATTTGAGTGAATCTTTAGTGAGGATGTCAATTCTTGTCAATTTTTAATTAAAGGAAATTACTTAGATAAGGGGAAATACCTATGTTTTCATGCTTTAAAAATGTATGACTTGGATTGTTTGCATCTTTAGTGCTCTTTTAGTTGAATTACCAATGTATGATTATTTGTGAATTATGATAAAACATTATTGATGAGAATTATGAATTGAGAAAGTTTAATTTTAATTGTGAGCTAAGGATTTTGCTTGAGGACAAGCAAACGCTTAAGTGTCGGGATATTTGATAAGCCATAAAAGTAACATATTTTAATCTCATTCTTGATGCATTTTTGGATGATTTATTATTTAATTTAGTGAATTTGATGCTCCTAATCCTTTAATTTCAAGTTTCTATACTTAGGATAGCATAGGGGAGCAAAAGGAGTAGAAAATGAGCCAAAATCGGACAAAACAAGCTACTTTCAAGATCCACACGGCCTGGCTATTCCCACATGGGCTAGCTACACGCCCATGTGCCAGCTCGTGTCTATATTGCTCCCTATTTCCCAAACATGTGGTAAAGGCCAATTTTTAGGGTTTCTGAGCATTCTAAAGTCTATAAATACACACTAGAAAAAGACCTAAAGGAGCACACAGAGTAGAACGAAGAAATTACTCGAAGAACACTGTCGGAATCAACTCAGAAGCAAGACCTTCTTCAAGATTGAAGATCTCCAGTCAACTTCTCTAGAAATTTTTGGGTTTCTTTATGTTATGTTGTTTTCCTAATTTTGAGATGTTTTCTTCCCAAAGTATGAACTAAATTCTCTAGATACCTAGGGAAGATGAAACCTATGACAGATCTTGTTATTTAATTTTTTGAATTACATGATAAATACTTGATTTCTTGATTTCAAATATGTGTACTTATTCCATGTTTTAATGTTTTCAGGATATTAATTCATGATTGATGTGCTTAATTTAGTGGAGCAAAAGTCCCTGTTTGAGAGTAGATCTGGAATAATTGAGTGGAGTTGCATGCAATCCTAGAAATAGGACGACATAAATCTTCCAGATTAGAGTCAAATCTAATAGGGGGATCCATAAATTGAGTTAATCTGACAAATGGGGTTTTTATTAGAAAGAGATCTCAATTAATCAACCTAGATTTAGTTATTTTTACTCTCGAAAAAGATATTAATATAATTTAGGGATTTCTACGATCAAGGCAAGTGAATAAATCGTTTAATTCAGATTCAGAATAATAAGTGAAGTCTAGGTGGAGTCTTTCCTAGGTATTGTCTCTCCCATTGGTTTATTCGATTATTTTCTTACTTTATTCTTTGTTGAGTTCTTAATAATTAGTTTAGATAATTTCAAATTTAAAACAAACTTCTTCAATTTACTGGCTAGATAATAGAAAGATAGTAAGTACTAGTACTTTTAGTCCTTGTGGATACGATATTCCTGACTCACCCGCTATACTATTATTCGATAGGTGTGCTTACCTTTGTCGTGATTTTAGTTAGTTAAGTGAATCATCATCAGGGATTATACAATTCAAATTGAGCATTATTTATCTTTATGTCTTTAAATGTTTGGATTATAGAAACATCACTGAGTTATACTCAGTGTACGGTTTTGTTTTCTGTGCACAGGTTAGGTACTTTTCTTTTGATCCCCAACTCAGCATCCAACAACAATCCCGATATCAAATGTGGTGATGTTTACCTTTTGTGATTGCATATACCTAGAGTGCCTTAGTTAATAGTTATTTTGTGGATGGATTGTAAATGAGGCTATAAGTATAAGGTTGGTTTGAGTATATAAATATATGTTTGTATTTGAAGTCATAATTTGGCATGTTGATTTGAACCAAGACTTGTTAGGTGTTTGTGAATTTAAGTTTGATGTTTTAGGTAGATATAAGGTAGGTCAAATTGATTGATTTTGGCATGACTTTGATTTGAATGATGCATGGATGATATGTTTTGATGATGTAACATGTGGTACCATGAGGGTACATTGGTTAAGCATATTAGGTGATGAATTTGGTGTATTTTGGGAATGTTTAATCGTGTTTTGAATAGGTTAAATGATTGGTAATTGAGTTACTTAGTGCCCAAGTAAGTAGGAAATGATAACTTAAGTTTTAAGGTACTTTTGGGTGCACAATGGTCTGGCTACACGGGCATGTGTCACATAGGAGTGAGTACTTGATCGAGTCGAGTCGAATCAAGTCAAAAAATTTTGAGTTAGTCGAGTTGAAAAATCCTATTTTAGCAATGGAACTCAATTTGAATTTTTTTCATATCAGATCGAATTGAGTTAAAATAGTTAGAGTCAAGTCAAGTCGAGTTAACAAATCTTATTATTTATACTTAATGTTGTGTTTACATGAACTAATTATTTAACTAGCAAACGAAGTACAAAATTATTTAACTACAAAAACAATATAATGGTTTTGTCTTTTAACTTAATGACTAAACATTTATCAAAATAACGTAATTTTGCCTTTTAACTTAATGGTTTTGACTGTTAACTTTAGAAAAGGTAAACATTATCAAAATGGCGTAGTTTTGTCTTTTCTTATTCGGATTTTCGGACAACTCGAATTGTGTAATTCATATTCGAGTTAAACTAAAAACTTAATTTTTTATTTGATTTGATCCAAATAACTTGATTAACTCAAATAACTCGATCTATTTAATTCAAAATTTGAAAAATTTATTGAGTTTTTCGAATCGAATCAAATTTTGCTCACCCCTAGTGTCACACACAGGCAACACACATGGGTGTGTGACCCAAGTTAGAGAGTTACACGGCTTGGCAACACGGGCGTGTCTCTCAGCCGTGTGAGGCATACTGCTTGGTCACATGGGTATGTGACCCCTGCAGTTGAAATTTTTCTAACTTTTTCCTAAATTTTTTAAATGTTCTCAATTTAGTCCCAAATCATTTCTAAAGTGATTCTAAGGCCTCGAGGGCTTGAATGAATGACGGTATGCATGTTTAATGATGGGTTATGTTATGATTATTGAAATGTTTTGAAATGAATGATTTAGGTTATGTTTACTCAGTAATTGTAACACCTCTAACCCGTAATCATTGCCAGAACAAGGTTATAGAGCATTACCAGAGTTTACAGAACAAATACAGATAATTCATATCATTTACTATTTATATCCAAAAATAATCATACTATCCCTTGAATGGACCCTCGAGGCCCAATTTAAACATTAGAATCAAGTTGGGACTAAATTAAAATCTCAGAGAATTTTTCGCGAAATTTAAAAAATTTTATTTAATATAGGGGCCACACGCCCATATGAGTAGGCCGTGTGGTTCACACGGCCAAGTGACATGCCCATGTCTCAGGCCGTGTGGGCATTCAATGGGAGGCACACGGTCGTATCCCAACCCGTGTCCTTACCCGTGTAACTCTCTGACTTGTGCCATACGGCCTGCCACACGCCCGTGTGCTAGGCCGTGTGGTCAATTTAATTTTCAAAAATTAGGTGTAGGTTTCACATGGCCAAGACACACGCCCGTGTTCTAGGCCGTGTATCACCACACGACTGAGACACACGCCCGTGTCTCTGCCCGTGTGCCCAATTCTGAACATTCTGTTTCAAAATTTTTAAGATGCAGGAGACACACGGCCAAATCATATGCCTATGTGCCAAGCCGTATGTCTCACACACGGTCAAGACACATGCCCGTGTGTCTACCCGTGGACAAAATAAAGCAATTTCTTAACCTTATTTCTCACCCAAATTTAACCTTCAACCTACAATAACATTTGCAAACATTTGCCAACCAATTCAAGTCATATAAATCAAGCAAAAATTATTAACATGTATGAAATAGTATCAAATATTCATATGATCAAACTTACCTTCTTGTAATGATTTATATTTTACCCTACTTCAATTTAACCAAACCACATACATATAAGCTAAACATGATAAATATATAATCTTATAATAGCATACCAAAAAAATCCAATTTTAGTCATTCCAATTGCTAAGTTACAAACAACTATTTACATGCCAACATAGACCAAGTTAACCTATACATGCCATTATATCAAAATAAGATTACTTTTTATACCAAAACAAGCTGGAGGATAGTGTGATGACACTCCGACCAATCTCCAACTTTTACGAGCTTCCGAGTACTATAAAACAAAGAAAAGAAAACCTAGTAAGCATTTAATGCTTAGTAAGTTCGTATAACAGGAATTTAGCTTACCATATTTTTACATTTAAGATAAGTATACAATAATACATCCAAGCAATTTGGTTTATAGCCTAAAAACACAACTTCAATCGATCATATTAGTCAAGTAATTCATATAATACTAAGAAAATGGATGAGCTCATCATTTAATGTCTTTAATATACATATGCTTTCAATAAGAATTTTCCATGTTACATGTACGCTTTAATGAAAAATCATTTCAATTTCTGTTTAGTCATATCAGAACTTTACCCGTTAAATTTATTTGAAATATCGATGGATACATTCATATTGTACACTTTAGTGTACATTATTATAATTCGTCAATTCATTTCCAAGGGTACCCAATTAGGGCACATAATCGGGAAGCACACTCTCGAGCCTTATAACTGGAAGCTCACACAGAGCCATTTCAGGAAGCTCATAAAGAGCCTATTGAGAAGTTTATCTGGGTTATTTAATGAGAAGCTCATAAGAGCCATAATCGGGAACGTTCACAAATAACCATATCGGGAAGCTCTAGATAGCCAATATCGGGAAGTTCAAGTGAGCATTATCGAGAAGCTCACAAAGATACAATTTAACGAGAAGTTCACAAAGAACCTTTAATCGGGATGCTCATAAGAGCTAAGGCGTGTCCATAAAAAATGTAGGATCACAACCTATCGGGACGCTCTGAAGAGCTATAATGGAAAGCTCACTAAAAAATATAACGAGAATCTCGAGAGGGCTAATAATGGGATTCTCTTTCGAGCTATGGTGTGTCTACAACATATGCTAGACTACAACCAATACAAGAAATCATGTATCCATCGACTTTCATTTATTCAAACCGGATTTGATATTTATCAGGCACTATCGGATATTCAATTAATTTCACGTACATGACAATTATACAATTCACATATACAACATTTAATTCAAACATATAAATGTACACAATTTAGTTACACGAACTTACCTCGATACTTGTTCGTATACAAATTCTACTAATCCGAAACTTTTTGTTTTCCTCGATCCAATTCCGTTTTTAGTCTTTTCGGATCTCTATAAATGAATTTAATCATCAATTTAATACAATTCATATTCAATTGGATTCAATTTACTCTCTAGGCAAAATTACCATTTTGCCCCTATACTTTTCATAAATTCTAATTTCATTCCTAGGCTCGAAAAATGAAATTCATGCAATTTAATCCTTATTCCAAGCATAACTAAATTTTTTATATAACATTTACAGTACTTGTACTTCAAAAAATTCAAAATTTTTCCATGAGTTTTACCACTTTTCAATTTAGTCCCTAAATCATGATTTCATCAAAATTCTCTTTGTAAAAGTTATTTATCTATTAACAACCTTTTATTTTCTATCATAAGTTTCAAATTTTCAGCATATTCATCCATGAAAAAATTTCTATACTTTGATATCTTTTCAAATTAATCCCCAAAATAGATAGATTAAACTATCCCGATCTCAAAATTATAAAAATTACTAAAAATAGGACAAGAAAACATACCTAATTAAGCTTCATTAGTTTCCTTTCTCTCTCCTAAGGTTTCCATGAAAATTTTGGGGGAGATGATGAAAAATAAGATGATATTTTCTATTATCATCTTTTAATTATTTTGATTTCCAATTTAGTCCTTAGCCTTTTCTAATTTTTCCATGGATGAATCACCAAAAATATCTACTAACTTTTCTTTAATGGTCTAATTATCATATAAGGACCTCTTATTTTGAATTCCATAGCTATTTGATCCTTTTAGTTACTAGAATTCAACTTTTGCATTTTATGCAATTTGGTCCTTTTCATAATTAAACACATGATCGGTAAAATTTTCTTATCAGAATTTTCATATGACATTCCTATCATAATGCAAACCATGCAATAGTATTAAAATAAATTTTCTTTCTGGCTCAAATTTGTGGTCCCAAAACCACTATTCTGATTTCACTGAAAATGGGTTGTTAAGTAATGCTCTAAAACCTTTTTTCGGCGACGGATACGAGTTAGGGGTGTTATATAAAATTTGTAATTTATTAAAATAATTTTATTTCATGTAATTAATGTAAAATAATATTATTTAAAATAATAAATAATAAACATAATTGAAATATATAGATAATTTTGGTAATTCAAATACAATACTAATAAAAAAAAGTCTACATGTAACGCCCCAAAATATAGGGGGTTAAATGAAATGAATAATCAAATAATTGAAAAGGCTTGTTGGTTAAGTTGCTAGTGTACTTCCTTGAAGTCCTAGCTTTTATTCACGCTTCTTTCATTTCATTTCTTTTAATTTTCAACAAACTACGATGAAAGTCACTCTAGAATATATATTAAATGTAGTAGAAAATAAACTAGTGTGGGTAGCAACTCAATGGTTAAGTGTTCTACTTACTTTCTTTTTTTCCCAAGTTTGAATCATGCACCCTTCCCCATTTACATTTTAATTTCGGCCAAATTTGGTAATTTACCACGCAACCCCTCAAAGTTTGAAAACCCTACCTATTTAGTCCTCCCTACTCCTATTTGAACTAGAACTCTACCATTTTTTTTATCTTCTTTTCCTAATTAGATTTTCATATTGCCCTTTCAAATCCTTATAGAATTTCTCTCCATATTTTTATTTATTTTCTCTTTACACCATATTTTCATCCTAATTGCTGATAATTATTTTGCTTTCCCAATCTAAAACGTTTTTCATCCAATCGTTCTTTCCACCGATTTTAGAATATCATCAATAGAATCACAATCCTTCCCAAGAATCGATAAGTACATTTTGTTTCCCTTTATTAGATCCCAAATTTTTATAGAATTTATATCCAATGTTAATCTTGAGATCGATTGAACGATCTTTCTCAGTTCTCACTGAATTTTTCAATAATATTGACAAACCTTGATACCTATTGTTAATTCATGCAAATTTGTTATTTGAAAGACCTATTTTAGGTACGTCACATCAAATTTGACTGCAAGGGATGTCGTCTGTACTTACGGTATTGGGGAAAAAATTGAGCCTCAGAATAAGACCACATGACCAAACACACGAGCATGTGGACCACCCGTGTGGACCGCACAGCCTCCCACATGACCATGTGCCATTGAAACCCTAGGTTATTTTGCTTCTTATAACATCCTATTTTTCAGTGAAATCGGAACAGTGGTTTCAAGACCACAAATTCGAGCCGAAAAGAAAATTTATTTTCATATTTTTGCATGGATAGTATTTTGATAAGAATGTCGTGTGGAAATTCTGATAAGAAAATTTTATCTATTAAGTGCTTAATTATGGAAAAGGACTAAATTGCATAAAATGCAAAAGTTGAATCCTAGTAGCTAGAAGGATCAAATAGCCATGGAATTCAAAACTTAAGGTCCTTATATAGAAATTAAACCATTAAAGAAAAGTTAGTAGATATTTTTGATGATTCATTCATGGAAAAATTAGAAAAGGCTAAAGACTAAATTGGAAATGAAAATAATTAAAAGATGATAAATAATTAAAAAGAGATTATCATCTTATTTTATGTCACCTTCATCCCCAAAATACATGGAAACCCTAGGAGAGAGAGAAGAAACTTGCTTGGCTTAATTGGGTAAGTTTTCTTGTCCCGTTTTTAGTAATTTTGATATTTTTTGAAATCGGGATAGCTTAATCTATCTATTTAGGGGATCAATTCAAAAAGTTATCAAAGTATGAAAATTATGTTATGGATGAATATGCTAAAAATTTGAAATTTATGGTATAAAATGAAAAGTTTTTGATGGATAAACAACTTTTACAAAGTGATTTTTTATGAAAACATGATTTAGGGACTAAAATGTAAAGTTGTGAAAATTGAAGAAAAACTCTGAAGTTTATAGAATACATGTGCTGTAAATTTTATAGTGAAATTTTGGTTAGGCTTGGAATGGGGTCTAAATTGCATAAATTTCATTTTCCGAGCCTAGGGACGAAATTAGAATTTATGGAAAGGTTGGGGAAAAAATGGTAATTTTGCCTAGGATGTAAATTGAGACCACTTGAAAATGAAATATGATAAATTGATGAATTAATTCATTTATATAGATCCGAATAAAACAAATTCGAAGCTAGTTCGAGGAAAAGAGAAAGTTTTAGATTAGTATATTTATATACGAGAACAAGTGTCGAGGTAAATTCGTGTAACTCAATTGAGCATGTAAATATGTTTAATTGAATGTTGTATTTGTATAGAATGTGATTTATATTTATGTACATTATTTGGATGTTACAATACAAGAATTGAATACGTGCTTGAAACTGTTGGAAAAAGGGTTAAGTTCCATTTGAATATTGGATTTCGATGGATAAATGTGATTTCCCTTATTGAATGAGGTTCTGCATTTGTTGCTGAAGGGATTTAGCTTGGACGAGTAATCCTTTGACCTCATTTCTGAAAGGATTTAGCCCAAACTAGTAATCTTGATATAATCTCTCTCGAGCATATGTTACAATTAGGATTTAGCCTGGACTGGTAATCCTATTATATGTTATGTGGCTCAAGAGTGTGTTTTTCGATTAAGTGCCCTAATGGGTACTCTTGAATATGAATTGGCGGGTTATTAAATTATACACCTTGAGTGTATTGTTTGAATATCCATCAGAATTTCAATGATTCAACGGATAAGATGCTTTACATGATATGAGAATTATGAGACGAAATGAAAGATGGCTGGAAAGAATATAGTATGATGAGCTCATCTAAGCTTAATAGATGCATATGTGAACATTTATGTAAGTAACTTGTTTGATTGAGTGTATGTGTTTAGGTAAATTTTCCAAATTGATGAAAAAGCATGTTATTGAATGCTTAATGTTAATAAATGTAAATTGGTAAGTTTTAATTCTTGTTATGCGAACTTACTAATCATGTAATACTTAATAGGTTTTATTTTCCCTGTTTTATAGCGCTCGAAAGCCCGCGAAGGTTGGAGATAGGTTGGAGCATCATTACACTATGCACTAGCTTATTTTGGGTATATATATAGTAAAAGTCATTTTGATATACTGGCATGTATAGGTTAACTTGGCCATTATTGGCTTGAAAATGATGTTTGTAACCTAGCCATTAGACTGACTAGTAATGGTTTATTTTGGTATTATAAAGTAGGTTATTATGATAAACACACATGTGTTATGTTAAGAATATGTGATCAAATGATGTTAATGCCTAGGTTAAAACAAGGTAAGATTATAAACATATGTGTATACAGTGTTATATCATATTTAGATGTTAAAATTTACTTGAGTCCAATGCTTGAATTGGTCGGTATTTGGATGTAAGTTTTAGTGTAGGTCATTGGTATGAATTTTGGATGAGCAATGAAGCTGGAAATGGCTTTATTTTGTCCACATGGGTAGACACACGGCCTGGTACATGGGCGTATGGATAGGTCGTGTGTCCCCTGCACCTTAAATTTGAGAAATAGAATGGTCAGAATTGAGCACGTTAGAGACACAGATGTGTGTCTCAACCGTGTGAAACCTGCACCTAATTTCGAAAAAAATTAATTAACCACGCGGCCTAGCACACGAGCATTTGGCTGGCCGTGTGCACAAATCAGAGAGTTACACGGGGTCGAACATGGCCTACAGCATGGGCGTGTCCTAGGGTTACACGAGCGTGTGAGCCCTGCATCTTGAAATTTTTTTGAAATTTCGTGAAAAATTCCCTAAGTTCCTGATTTAGTCCCGATTCAATTCTAATACTTGTTTTGGGCCTCGAGGGTCCATTTTAAGGGACGTTATGAGTAAATTCAGTAATTGAATAAAATTCAACATGAATTATCTATAAATGTTCTGGAAACTCTAGTAACACTCCGTAACACTATTCTGGCGACGGATACGGGTTAGGGGTGTTACACTTCTCACATGGCCTGGACCCTTTTACATGGCCTGCCACATGGCCATGTCTCCCCTGTAGCTTAATTTTGCGGTTTTCATACAGCCACGTGTCCTTTGTTTCTTAAATTTTATAGTTTTACCCATAATTTTGTATTTTGTGCAAATTAATCCTTGAATGGTTCCCGAACTATTTTAGTGTTTTGCTTATGCAATTAGGTTCCTGATAGTATGAGTTATATTAGAATCTATGATTTGATGGACTGAGTTCATATGGTTTTCATATTTTTGCATGAAAAGTGAGCAACTCTAATGTCTATTGTATTATATTTGTGATTGTACTTATGGAATGCCTTATACCATTAAACCGATCACATGATAAACAGACATGATAAACATGTCGTTAGCTACTAAATTGATTTGATTAAAGCATATTATTTGATACTGAATTGATCTAATTAAAGCATATTATTTGGTACTTAATTGATTTTTTATAAGCATATTAATTGCTACTATTTCGATATGTTATAAGCATATTACCGCATTGATCTGTTATAAGTATGTCATATTGCATTGCAAGGGGTGGGATGATATGAACGGAGGAAGTATGAGTAGCTTATCTGCACTGTTGATTGGTATATCCACACCATTGGAGTAGTTTATCTGCACCGTTTGAGCAGTTTATCCACACTATTGAGTGATTTATCCACACCATATTAACAACTTTTATCTGCAAACCCATTGTGCATTCAAAATTGAGTGGTTTATCTATACAGTATTAGAAACTTTTATCTGCAAACCCATTTTGCATTCATAACCTAGTGGTTTATCCACACCATACAAGTAGTTTTAATCTACAAATGTATTGTGCATCCACAACCTAGTGGTAGCTTGTCTGCAAAAAACCCGGTTGTTCTTCCATGCTTTTTTTTTTTAAAAAAAAACCAATGGTTCATCCACAACAATAAGTGGTTTATCCACAATGTAGTGTAAAGGTAGAAGAGTTTTGGGGAACTCCTATTGAGGTGTTAAATTAAAACTGTATGACATTCATAAAACATGTGCATACAAATTTGGAAATTTTTAAGATGATACATATATGTAAATGTACATTGTTGAGTGCTCTGAAACATTATTATGTTGAAATTACTTTTGTGAATTGTTCTATGAACAGTGTTTCTGTTTGAATAATCATTGCATTAATTATTCTTGTGCTGAGTTGAACTGAAATACCGATATTCTGAATTGTCATTCGATTGTTATTATTTGAAATTCTAAGATAATGAAGTGAAGTGTTTTATGTGAAAAATTGTTAATCTGAAGTATTTTGTGACTGTGTTTATTTTCGAAATTGTTAAATCAATGTGCCTTGTTTATAGTTTGCTCTTATTTTGCTTGTGATGGAACTCACACTGTGCTTTCATAGTTCACTCCCCTTTTATTTCCATCTTTAAAAATAATCTTCAAGGTTAGGACACAGACTAAGCACTTGGAGGACTTGGCTCGGTTTATTGTTTTTATATAAAAGTAAGGATTTTAGACTTATTGTTTTATAATTCTTGTTATTTGAAACTTCCTTACTTTAAATTGTGGCATGAGCTTTAGTTTTCAGGTTTTTATTTAAGGCATGCATGACATTTAAATCATTTACGCTATTAGAATATGAATTTTAATTTAATTATGCATGAAACATGGTTTCCATTACAAATTACGTTAATATCACTTTTCCGCTACTAAGTTGTGCATGTGCTTTGTTAAGTAAATAATTTGAAAAGGTAGTTGTTTTCAAAGGTGGACACCGTTAAAAAGAAAATGTTAAACTTAATCGTTTTTTTAATAACTTTTGAATTTTTCTAAAAAGAGGCTAAGTTTTCTTCTAAAATAAACAAATATTTAAAATGATCATTTTTAAATTCCGATAGTTCTACTAGGCTATTTTAGTAGTCAATATAATCTCCCGAATTTGAAACTAAGATCTAAGCCGAGTTGGGAGGTTACACTAACCACTATTAAAACATTTTTATAATATAAAAACTGATATATCATAAATTAACACTATACACTTTTGTTGGGGGAGCGGGGGAATAAACACTTTACACTATTCAATTTTAATTTTTTTAATAGCTAATAAATAAGACATAATATATCATTAATATAAATATACTATATTACATTGGATTATATAACTGTATTATTTATAAATTTTAATATATGAAAAAAATTATTTATTAAATATAAATAATTAAAATTTTCTATTTAAAAGTAAAGTAATATAATTTTTCTTTTTAATTTTTGTAATGGAAAAATAGTAATTTAAATGTAAAGTAATTTACTATAAAATTTATCATTTTTATTTATTATTATATAATTTTATTTAACAAAAGTGTTTTAACATAATAAAAAATCTTATGTATAACTATCATATTTTTTTCTTATTTATAAATTTGATAAATCTTATAAATAATAAAAAAAATATTTAAAATGATGAAACCAATCATATAATAAACAACAAAACATAATCAATTGGTTCAAAAGTTTCTTAAAACTAATATATATTATAGATAACTACTTAATTATTTGGATAGCATAAAAATGTAGAGCATACTTAATTTAGTAGTTTAGGGAAAACAACTTTTAATAAACTACAATTTTTTTTTTGAAAAATAAATCATGTGAAAAGCAACTTGAGTGAGTCACATAATGTTGTGAAATGTACCTCAAAATTCATAGTTGTGAAGAAGAGACCAATTACTATAACCATGAAAAATAAGAGAGTGTAAAAAAATAATATTAATATATGGACAATATTTAAGTGAAGAAAGTCATTCCATAAGAAACATAGCTGTTATCCAAAGGTTGACTTTCATAAAAAGCCAAAGAGATGACAAACATGATATGTCCCTTATGCTATATCCAAACATACATGACATGATGCATATCACGCACTCTTACACTAAATAATTATTTTCCCTTTTACTTTTTTCCTGTCACAAATTTGGTCACTCAAAGATTGTCAATTTTTTTTTCTTCCACACTTTGGAAGCTATTGATATTAAGATGTTGAATACAATTTTGGGTAATTTGATTTATGGCTTTTTTTTTCTTTTATGAGATAAGGACCACATTTCTTGTCATTATTTAAAATTTGTTAGTATCTTAAAATAATTTTTTTTAAAACTAATTATAATTACAATTATAATAATAATAATCATAATTAATATAATTAGAATAATTCTAATTTGAATAAAAATCATGAAAAATCCATCAAACATGAATTTATAATCTTAAAATTCCCTAACACTTTTTTTTGCCAAGTCTAAATCAACATTTTAAAAGTATTTTCTAGAATTATATTTAAACATTTATAAATCCTGTAATTAAGCTTGAGTGAGAAGTGAAATGATAGAATTTAATTTTAAAAAATATATATGTACATTATTATTTAAAAGTAAAATTAAAAGTATTCATGACTTTCCTATTTGTGATTTTTTCAATTTATTTTAAAAAATAACCATCTACTTAAAAAGAATTTGTCCAGTTTTACTTGAAAGAAACGATTTTTACCCAAAAAAAAATAACTCTCACATATCTTTCCTTTTAAAACAACCCCACCTTTTTTTTTCTGAATAAATGTATTTTTTTTATAAGATAGAATTATTTAAAAATAATAATTTTCATCCGCATACCAAGTATGTCAAATTCTAGAAAAATAACAATATTTTAATTCAATCTAGTGAAAGTAATGAATAAACAAAGTTTGAAAATTGATTTAATAGCAAAAGCATTTTTGTTAATTATTGCTAATAATTTATTATTAAACAAAGAGTTGCCTGGTTGAGAATAATTATTGTTTGGGAGTAGTTGGAATTGTAATAGTCTTAAATTGGGAAATTAAATGATGACATTCATTAAATGAAAATGTTCCATCAAGATGGTTTTATTCATATTGCATGGAGATCTTCAATGGACGTCCTTTTCATTTGCTTTATTAGGTGCAAGTCTTCCCCACTTCACTAATTTCCTCTCATCTTTCCTTCTCGAAATTGCCATCACTACCAAAACCATCAAATCCAAATTTGAAATCATCAAAATTTCATACTTTTTTATTCCATCAATTTATTAAAATAGAGTATGGATGATATTCCTCCTATTCTAATTATTATAAGTAATATTATATAAATCGAAAATAAATGATTTAATAAATTTAATTAGTGATATATAGTTAAAAAATTAAACAACTTATTAAAAAGAAAAATGTTATAAGTTAATAAGTGGTATACTTTCATAATTTATGATATTTTTTCATAATATTGGTATATTTTTATAATTTTTGGTATTTTTTCATTTTTTTATATATTGTCATAATTTCTTACATTTACTCAAAATTTTTGGTATGATTTTGAAATCAAGATTTGATACGAGATAATATTTTGGAGTAAAAAATATTATTTTTAAATATTAAAAAATTTTAATAAGATTTTGTAACGAAAAAAATTGATGACTTTTAAATTATTATATTTTCAGCAACATTTGGTAAGGAAAAATAATATTTCATCATAGTTTTAAAAAATGAATAATTAAATAAATAAAACAAATTTATTAAGACAACCCAAATTTGGTATCTCATCATAATTTTTGGTATTACTTTTTTTTTCTTTACTTCCTCAAATTTTTTAGTATTCCCTTATAATTTTTAGTATTTTCTCATAATTTCTGGTATTACAACATATTTTTTGTACTTCTTTTTTTTTATATTCCTTCATAACTTTTTTGTACTTTCTCATAAATTTTTGTATTCTCTCATAATTTTTGGTAATTTCTAAATTTTTAGTATTTTCTCATAATTTTTTGTATTCCCTCATGTTTTTGGTACTTTTTCTTAATTTTTGGTATTTGTGTAACACCCCTATCTCGGAACCGTCGCCGGAATAGGTAAGGGGCATTACCAGACAGACAGAACATCACAGATCAATACAGAATCACGGATATCACATAATATTAATGCATAAGCAATTCAGCAATTCATCCGTTATGGAGGTCTCCAAGACCTAAGACATACTTTTAGAAAAGATAGAAACTAAACCGAACACATTCAGAATTTTCAGAAATTAGAAAAAAATTTCAATTTTGTTGAGGTCACACGCCCGTGTGACCAGGCCGTGTGCCTTACACGGGCACCAGACACGCCCATGTGATCCAGCCGTGCCAAAACAGAGTATATATACTGACTTTTACATAGTGCCATGGACGTGTGATACTTAGCTAGCTACTGACTTAAGCCCACGGCCATATGACACGCCCATGTGTCTTATCTGTGTGATCTTAGGAGGTTATTATTTTGCATACAGGGCCACAAGGCACGCCGGTGTTCCCTGACCGTGTGGCACAATACAGGCTTGGTTTAAGCCAACTTGCTACCTCTTTTTGGGTCATTCCTACCAGCAATACTAAACAACATTTATACTAAAATTTTCAGCCAACATGCTTAAACTTACCATTTTCTCAACTTGGCATATTTCAAAATGGACACCACATACAAGGCCATATAACCTTTACAAGCATACATAATTTGGCATCACAAACCATTTACCAAAACTAAGCACAAACATACCATTTGCTAGCCAACTCTCATGGCATAACATATATACATATCAAAGCTTAAATACATAGACATTCTAACTTATACATGCCATACTTAAAAATATTTACACTTTCAAAAGTACCAAAATAAGTTCGATAGTATGGTGACAATTCCTCAATTATTCCCGAGCCGTCAGTAGTTACGATAATTACAAAACAGACAGAAATCACACAAAGTAAGCTACAAAGAGCTTAGTAAGCCAAATACAATTGATTTAACTATTAAAGCATATAAAGTACAAATCAACAACAAGAATTCATAGCCATTTCACAGAATAGTTCATGAGCCTAACTATGCCCATTTGCTTATATACATGTCATGTTTCATTTCCATGATTTCATACATACTTCGCATTCATTATTTCACAGAAACAGAGTCTTTCATATTCAGAAATTTAGTACGATACAAACGTACCTGTATAGATTATACATTTCATATATTCATTCCCATATGTCGTATTCTATCATCAGACGGTTCAGAAACGATGCATATACTCATAAACGGGTACAACGCCAACGTTTCAGACGTGGTCTTACATGTAATTCAATTTTGATGCCACTGTCTCAGACAGGGTCTTACATGAATTCAGATACGATGTCGATGTCCCAGACATAGTCTTAAATGTAAATCTCAAATCGAGACATGTATCCCAGACATGGTCTTACACGATATCTCAGATCGATGACAACGTTCTTTTAGAAACATACAGAGCTTTTCAGATACTAGCATATTATCGAAATTTACTCGGAATTCATTCATCAGGCTCTCACAGCTGTCCAATACAGATTATAACTAGTATATACAACATTAAATCAATTTAAAATGTAATTGTATTTTGACTTATCTCGTACAAATTTCAGACAGAAACGAGTCGACTATTCGACTATTTTGGACTTTCCTCGATCTAAGTCCGATTTTCTTTGTTCTTGATCTAATACAATTCAAATTCAACCAAATCAACCATTCATTTCATTCAATTCAATCCATATACACATATTTAGGGCATTTTGCATTCTAGCCCTTACATTTTCCCACTTTGACAATTTAGTCTATTTTTCACAAAATCACAAATATGCAAAATTCACCAAGACTATAGCTTGGCCAAATATACATAGCTTCCATACAAGCCCAAATACCATATTTAATTTACAATTTAGTCCTTCAAAACCTTATTTCCACAAATTAGCCCAAATAGTTCTATTCCATCAAAAAATCAAGAACAAAGCATGATAATATCACATATATCTTTCATAATCCATATAAAAACATTAAAAAACTCATATAATCATCAATGGCACATTTCATAATCTTTAACAGAATAGAAATTCAGGCATGGGTTTTGAAGAACACGAAGCAACAATTACAGAAACGTAAAAATTATCAAAAACGGACCAAAGTACATACTTTAATCAACCAAATCAATGACCGAACCCTAGGATGGTCTTCTTCTTTCTATTTTCTTAATATAATCGGCTATATGCATGATAATAATGGCCAATTTCATGTTTTCATTTTATTATAACAACTTTAATAAACATTTTTTCATTTTGCTTTTGACTAATAAACATTAAAACTTACCAACTGCATGTCCATACTTGTCCACCATTAACATAAATGGTAAATTTGACATGCGAGGACCCTCACTTAAATAAGCCAAATCAAATAGGTACTTATAGGTACTTTTAATATCTAGCACACAGCTTTTACACTTTACGTGATTAGATCTTTTTTTTCAATATTCAGTACGGAAATAGATAAATTAAATCACAGAAATTTCACAGATGCAAATTCATTCATCATGTACATAGAAAATAATATTAAAATACTTTTCAGACTCAGATTTGTGATCCCGAAACAACTATTCTGACTAGGGTCACAACAGGACTGTTACAATTCTCCCCCCTTAGGGATTTTTGTCCCTGAAAATCTTACCATTAAACAAATTCAAATATTGTTGGCTCATAAAATCTTCAGACCCCCACGAGGTCTCTTCAACACTGTGTCGATGCCACACCACTTTAACTAATGGAATTTTCTTATTTCGTAACTCTTTAACCTCACGAGCTAAAATACAAATCGGCTTTTCTTCATAAGTCATATCAGATTGGATTTCAATATCAGATAAGGAAATTATATGCGAAGGATCGGATTTGTATCCTCAAAGCATCGATACATGAAACACATTATGTATCTTTTCTAACTCAGCTGGTAGCCTCAATCTATAAGCAACCGGCCCAACTCGCTCGATGATTTCATACAGTCCATTGAACCTCGAACTCAACTTGCCTTTTTTACCAAATCGGAACAGTTTCTTCCACGGAGATACTTTTAGAAACACTTTATCACCGATCTCAAATTCGATATCTTTTCATTTTAAATCCGCATAAGATTTCTGACGATCAAAGGTAGCTTCCAGACTATCTCGGATTACTTTCACTTTTTGTTTTGTTTCTTTTATTAGATTAATACCGTAAATCTTATTCTCACTAAGCTCAGACCAGTATAACGGAGTTCTACAGTTTCTACCGTATAAGGCTTCTACGGTGCCATTTTAATGCTCGATTGAAAGCTATTATTATAAGTGAATTCAATCAAAGGTAGATATTGTTCCCACGTACCTTTAAACTCAAGGATGCAACATCTCAACATATCCTCAAATATCTGAATAATCCGTTCAGATTGACCATCTGTTTGCGGATGAAAAGTAGTGTTAAAATGTAATTTAGTACCCAGAGCATCTTGCAATTTCTTCTAGAGTCATGATGTAAATCTCGGGTCTCTATCTGACACTATCGACAATGGTAAACCATGTAGTTTCACGATATTAGAAATATATAACTCAGCTACTTTATCGAGTGAGTAATCAAATCGAATCGAAATAAAATGAGCTAACTTCATCAAACGATCAACTACAACCCAAATTACGTCGTTCTTTCTCGGAGACAGGGCAAACCCGAAACAAAATCCATGGTCACTCGATCCCATTTCCACTCCGGATCATAATCGGTTGTAATAACCCAGATGGCACTTGATGTTCAGCATTTACTTGCTGACAGATTAAACATTTAGAAACAAAATAAGAGATATCTCTTTTCATTCCGGACCATCAATAATGTTGCTTCAGATCATTATACATTTTCGTACTACTCGGATGTACAGATAAACAACTACTGTGAGCTTCACTCAAAATCGTCTGAATTAATTCTGGATTTCTCGGAACACAAAGTCTATTTCTGAATCTCAAACAATCATCAACATCAACTCGGAATTTAGAATCACACTGAGCTCATTTTTTTATTAATTCATTATCAACCTTTTGAGCTTCGATAATTTGTTGTAAAAACAAGGGTCTTGCTTTTAATTCAACTAAAACTGAACCATCATCAGACAGAACCAAATGAGCATTTATCGCACGCAAAGCAAACAACGATTTTTGACTCAAGGCATCAGTAACAACATTTGCTTTACCCGGATGATAATCTATCACAAGTTCGTAGTCCTTTAGCAATTCAAGCCATCTTCTCTGTCACAGATTCAAATCTTTTTGCGTCATTAAATACTTTAGACTTTTATGATCAGAAAACACGTGACATTTCTCACCAAACAGATAGTGACTCTAAATCTTCAAGGCAAACACAATAGCAGCTACCTTGAGGTTGTGAGTCGGATAGTTCTTTTCATGCGGCTTTAGTTGTCTCGAGGCATAAGCTATTACTTTTCCTTCTTGCATTAGAACACATCCTAGACCAATCAACGAAGCATCACTATAAATCACAAATTCTTAACCCGATTCAGGTTGTACTAAAACCAGAGCTTCAGTTAATAAAGCTTTCAACTGATCAAAGCTGTTCTGACACTTTTCAGACCACTCAAACTTCACATCTTTCTGGAGCAGTTTTGTCAATGGAGTCGCAATCATTGAGAAACCTTTTACGAATCTTCTATAGTAACAGCAAGTCCCAGAAAACTACGGCCTTTTGAAATATTCCTCGGAGGTTTTCAATCCAAAATAGCTTAAATTTTGCTCGGATTAACTCGGATACCAAATGCTAATACAATATAACCCAAAAAACCAACTTCTCATAACCAAAACTCACATTTACTAAACTTTGCATACAACTGTTTATCTTGCAGAGTCTGTAGCACTATTCTCAAATGACCGGCATGTTCAGATTCATCACGTGAATAAATCAATATATCATCAATGAATACCACAACAAATTGATCTAAATATGGTTTGAAAATTCTATTCATCAAATTCATAAAGATAACAGGTGCCAATCTGAAATGCATAACTAAAAATTCATAATGCTCGTACCTCGTTCTGAAAGTAGTTTTCGGAATGTCAGAGTCCTTTACTCGCAACTGATAGTAACCCGATCTTAGATCTATCTTTGGAAACACAGTAACACCTTTCAACTGATCGAATAAGTCATCAATTTTGGACAGAGGATATCTGTTCTTTATAGTCACTTTGTTAAGTTGACGGTAATCAATACACATCCTCATTGTGCCATCTTTCTTTTTCACAAACAGGACAGGAGCACCCCATGGTGAAAAGCTCGGTCTAGCAAATCCTCGATCAGTTAATTCTTACAACTAAGATTTTAATTCCTTTAACTCGGTCCAAGCCATTCTATACGGAGCTATCAAAATCTGAGTAGTACCAGGTACTAATTCAATGCCAAACTAGACTTCTCGAATTGGAGGCAAACTCGGTAGTTCTTCAAGAAACACATAAGAGAATTCACAGAAAACAGGCACTGATTCAACTTTTTTATCATTCATTTTCGAGTCTAACACATAAGCTAAGTAGGCTTCACAGCCTTTCTTCACATATTTTCGTGCTTTCATTGCAGATATCACAACTGGTAGTCCATTCAGATCACTAGACTCAATTCAAATTATCTTATCATTATCACTAGACTTAATTTGAATTATCTTATCATTCTTACACCTTAAATCAATGACTTTTCATTTGCAATTCACAATAGCATCGTACAAAGTTAAACAGTCCGTTCCTAGAATTATATCAAATTCGTCTAAAGGAAAAAGCATCAGATCAGCAGGAAAATAGATATCTCAAATTAATAACGGACAATTCTTGCAGACTTTATCAACCAAGACACTTTTGCCTAAGGGGTTCGATACTCTAATTATGAATTTAGTAGACTCTACAGGCAAAGTCTTACTGTGTACTAATTTCATACAAATATAAGAATGCATTGATCTAGGGTTTATCAATGCAATCACAGAAGTATCATAGAGAGTAAATGTACCCGTAATCTAATCTGGTGATGAAACTTCCTCGAGAGCTCGAATAGTATAGGCTCTGGCAGGTGGTCTGGCCTTAGATCTAATAGTAGTATCCCTAGTAGCTCTTTGACCACCACTTGCATTTTCCGTATTTTTGGAAGGTCTACCTTTAGCTGAGGTGTTGCTCGGTCTCAGATTCTGTACATTCCCTTACTCAGCAGGTTCAAAACAATCTCTTACAAAATGGTCCAAAGATCCACATCAGAAATAGGCTCGGTTATTCAATTTACAATTTCCCGGATGTCTTTTACCACAGTGTTTACATTCAAGTTTCTCAGATCGGACATTCCCGACACTTGCAACAGAAGTAGCAAGAGCTCTAAAATTCGAATACGATCTAGCTCGATCTTGATTCAAATGTCTTACATTAGCCTTTGAATAGCTATGATCATCTCAGAATTTCTTTGTCACAGACTGAAATAATCTACTCAAAGATCTCTTTCTAACATCTCTAGCTTCAGAATCAGCTTTTCTTTTCTATTTACTTAATTCTTCGGCTTTACAAGCTCGCTCAACGAGCACTACCATTTCTTTAATCTCTAAAATCCCAACTAACAGACGGATATCTTCGTTTAGTCCATTTTCAAACCTTTTGCACATTATTGCTTCATTTGATACACATTCTCGAGCATACTGGCTCAATTTCACAAATTCACGTTTGTATTCAGTAACAGACATACAGCCTTGTTTAAGCTTGAGGAACTCTTTACGTTTCTGATCGATGAATCTCTGACTAATTTGTTTCTTCCGAAATTCAGCTTGGAAGAAATCTCAAATAGCTCGTTCACTCGAAACCACAGATATTAAAGTTTTCCACCAATGGTACACCGTATCTCTCAGAAGTGAAATGACACATTTTACACATTCCTCAGGATTCAGAGACATTTCATCAAATACTCGTATTGTATTCTCTAACCAGAATTCGGCTCTTTCAGCATCATCATTCGTTGTAGCTCAGAACTCTTTAGCCCTATACTTTCTAATCATATCAACTGATGGTCTACTTAACTGAACTAGATTCACTGAGGGCATAATAGGAATTTGAGAAGGATTAACCAGGGGTGGAGGTTGCTGTACAGTCGGATTGGTTCTAATGTATTGGGTGAACCATTCATTCATCATATGATAGAAGGCTTGTTAAGCCTCACCCTTACGGCTACTCGTAGCCAGTCAAGAATCAGCTTGCACAGTCCCTTACACAGGAGCAGGTGCATTGCTTTCTACATCGTCTACTACGGCTCATTCAGGATCCATTTGCTATATATAAAAGCACAT